>NC_142584.1:75160007-75311522 GCF_965207765.1 Zootoca vivipara | reverse complement strand
CTCTGATAAACTGAGTACACAACCTTCTGGAAATAGGTTTCATGTTTGGGAGAGGATAGTAAACAGGTAGGCTGTCTACAACGCAGTTAAGGTCAAATACCATGGGTAGGAACTATTAGCACTTTTTTATTGAATATTTTATCTGAAGAAGTGTGCATGCACACGAAAGCTCATACCAATGACTAACTTACGGTAGTTGGTCTCTAAGGTGCTACTGGAAGGAATTTTTTTATTTTGTTTCGACTACGCCAGACCAACACGGCTACCTACCTGTTATTGAATAGTGTTACTGCAGCATTTACTGCACAAAATGATAATCAATTTAAAATTGAAGCATGTGATTTATAATCAATTTAAAGTAATCTTTAGATTTTGAGATATCACTAAAAAAATCACTGATGCATGGTTCTATGACTAAGAGAGTGAGAGAAATTCTAAATCTCAGGATTGGCTTTGTCCTGATATAAACAGCTGTTCTGGAAAGAAGTGGCTAGTCTCCTGTCCTCATACTCTCTGGCTTCTTCTAGCACCAAACATCAAATTGAATACACAGCTGCCTCCTTCATGGCTCCTCTGGTGTTATTCTCTTTGAAAATGTTGTTGCTTATGTTGGAAAGGGGGTTAAGGCTAAAGATCCTGAGCAGAGATGTCTTATTCATTTAAATGTGGGATCCAATATTGTTCTGGATAAGCAGCAGAGAGAGATATAGAGAGAATTATATCTGTAAGGATTTCAGCTATTTGTGGGGCATAGGAATTCGTTCATTTTTTCCCTTCTAAATATAGTCCGGCCCTCTGTTGAAAAAGTTTGCTGACCCCTGGTTTAAATTTAAAGTTTTCTCTCCCATCACCCCTCTCTTTCATTCTTTTTTTACCCCTATGTATGCTCCTCACCTCAGATATCACAACTCAACATATGGTGCTAACAGCAGTCAGCACAGCAGGTCCTATTGACTGCAGCATAAAATGCACCGGTTTAAGCCACCTGCTGAGTTATGCTTAACAGGCAATATTCATGAAAATGGGAGAAACCAAGAGCTTGAGAGGTACCAATTCTAGCAGCCCAAATTTGATGAGGCAGCAGGAATATATAACTTTCAGAACGATCCAACAGTGCTAAATATTACTTTTGTTGTTGTATGAGTCTTAATTTGAGGTCCAAGGACACCCTCGTTATAGAACTTAACACAGTCTTTACATTGGTATAAGAGTCACTGAGTTAGGTTTTCTCTTGATGCAAGGGCTATTGAATTGTCATGTTGCCGGTAGTTACTGTATAGCAGATAAGAGACACTGTGGAGAAACAGTTTTGTGTTCATTTGGCATCTTTTGTTTTTAGTGAGGGGTTTCTGGTGGGGAATTTGTGCAGTTGGAAAATCTGTGGGTTTTTTAAAGTCCTGCTTTAGCTGTTTCAGTATCACCTAGGAACTTTGGAGTCCTCTAGCTCTCTTCTCTCCTAGGGCTGCTGCTCATCTCTCCCTTGCTGACAGTGAAGGGGAAAGTTCTTCTGTGAGCTCCATGGAGACAGCACCAAAGCTTTCTCTCAGAACAGCAAGCCATTATCACTATGAATTCCTGGTGGCTAGGGACAAAATTAAGGGCTTCTTACTCTATCTGCCCATTAATCACCTCTGATTTCCCCCATCAACCAACGTACTGTATTCCACTATGCCCAAGGGAAGGCAGCCCCACCACTTAGCATAACAAAAAGCAATTACAGTACAATCAAATCCCATATTACATTCATTTATACTATTTACATTCATTTATACTATTTAGCTCTTTATATGACAGCTGCAAAAGCAAAGAAAATTCTACACTTGCAATACTAACAAATACACGTATAGATAGGAATAGATTTAAATTGATTTGCGGCAAAATCTTACGAGCTACTGCACCAGCAAACAAGCATTTCGCCTGCAAAGCGGCTTCAGCAGCTCAGCTTCATAACCTTCAGGATTGATCTGCAACAGTGTTTTAGCAGAATAGTTGAGCTGTTTTACAACAGCAACAAATCTCCTTTTACTTCCCTGTGACTAGGGAGACAGTTGCAGCGTGGCATGACACACCACCGTCGTCTGGCTTCCACGTATCCTTGCTCCCACGGCCATTGGGAGACATAGCTGCCTCTCCCATCAGCTGGGAAATTTCAAATTGGTCCGTCTCAAATAATCCAATCACAGGCAGGCCTGTAGGTGGTGCTTCAGGAGGGGGCAGAGCTGACTGGGAGTCAGATGGAGTTTTCGCTCAGGTCTGCTCCCCAGCCATGCAGCAAAAAAACCTCCAGATAAAAACCTGGCAAACCAAAGGCTTATATCACCTAATAGACTTCTATAAAAATAACAAACCTTTGTCAACACAAGAAATACAGGACTAACTAGAAGACACCCAAATGCCCTGGTTAGCACAACACCAATTACATGCCCTCTTAAATAATCCAGCAGGAAAATCAGTAGCAACTAGGCTCCTGACAACCTTCAAAAACCTCCTCCTAACAACAAAGGGACACGGTAAAGGGATGGTATCCGCAATATACAAAATTCTACTCCAAAATCCCACGAATCCCCTAGACGCAATCAAAAAACAATGGGAGGATGACATAGGCTATGAGATTGACCCCACTCAATGGACCAGAATGTGGTCTAAACCCCCCTTTAAATCCATATAAACAAAAAGAAAAGAACTCACTCTGAAACTCACCTACAGGTGGTACCTAACACCAAGAAAATGTTGGAGATTCATTCCTTGTGTGCAGTCATGGGTTTGTTGTCTTATCACATGACAGTATGAGTTTACTTTCCACAGGAATGGGAAGTGACGTAGACAGGATGTTTGTCTTGTGGGACTATTGTCCTTTGTTCTTTCGCTTTGCTGTCTGATGCTAGAGAGAGAGGAAGCCATGTTGCAGTGTTCCGTGTGTGTTTATATGTAAATAAAGTAGATTAGCCAAATGCTGTTCTACTGAGCTTTTATCTTTTTACATTAAAATGTAGTTATCAGCTAATGTGTGGCTTAATTGGCCTTATCTGGACACAGTATTAGTAAAGTGCTTTTCCTTCATATGGAAGCGTTAAAAAGACGGAAGAGAGAAAGAATACACACTTCAAAGTAAAGTACTTTCCTTTTTATAATCCAAACCTCTTTAAATTTAAATGACAGCTTCTGTCCTTTCACTAGGGGGAGTTCACTCCCAGTAATATTCCACCCAGAGGCTGTGTATACAGAAGCAGAAGGAAGCACGTTGAAAAACAATTACCTAATTTATAATTTATTAAAGTAAATCTGTCCTTGGTTTCCCTCCTATGCAAGAAGCAACATTGTCATTGGAACGAGCAATACATTTGCCAGTCTCAGCAGCATAAATTCTAGCTTTGTTCAGCAGCACACAATCAGCTGAATTTTCCTGAATAGAAACCAAGCCTCAGGAGATATGCCAGCCTATCAAGGGGTCTGATAAAGTATCCTACCATGTGCTTTATCAAACAGCCAATTTAGTCCTGCTTCTAGACATTTATTGCAGCACTTTGCTGCTCTGCCGTAATGGCTTCAAAAAGTCCCTTTTTGTCTCTTTAAGAATACTGTAATAATTCATGGTACTAACAAATGTATATATGTGAGTTCCTGTATAGCACTCTTCGCATGGCAGTTATCACTTGGCAATCTCAGCATGCCTGTATCCAAAGAGAGTGAATCACCAAAATCAAGAGTTATATTTCAGGGAAGCAATGAGATCGAAATGGAACCCAAGCTGTGAGGGGTAAAAGACCATTATTCGGGTTTTCCTTTTGCAAGATTTCAGAGGATTTTCCTGGATTTTTACAAACCATGTTGGGGTCAAAGGTCCACAGCCAAGAACACATTAGAACTATCCCAATAGGAACCGATGGAAATTGGCAACACGTTCTGCAAACACTCGCCAACTAACAATTTCCTGAGAAAACATAGCAAGACCTGTGTGTATTGAAAGTAGTAGAGTAAATATGCTGATGTTTGTGAAAAACGTCATGAATGCATTCTGTTGGATTGGAGAAAGTATTGGAGAAAGGCCTGAGAGAACTGTTTAAATGTTGGCTCATCTCAAGACTCATGGCTGGCCTTGAAAAAGCTGTTATGATCGTTTACTGTGGTTCTGCCCAACAGGAAGGACAGTCAAATCAATACAAATCTATACTGTTCCTAAATCATGAATGAGCACACAGCAGGGCAGAAGACACTACTTCAACACATGTTCCCAGAGTAGCTAACTAGTAAGATACAACTTAAGTACAATAAAAAATAATAGTAAAGTAAACAAGAAAAGTAACACCACAAAATGAAACAGCAAAGGACTATTCAAAAAGACAATAAAAATTAAATGCTGCTTTAGGTAAAGGTAAAGGGACCCCTGACCATTAGGTCCAGTCGTGACCGACTCTGGGGTTGCGCGCTCATCTCGCATTATTGGCCGAGGGAGCCAGCATATAGCTTCCAGGTCATGTGGCCAGCATGACAAAGCCGCTTCTGGCAAACCAGAGCAGCACATGGAAACGCCGTTTACCTTCCCGCTGTAGCGGTTCCTATTTATCTACTTGTATTTTGACGTGCTTTCGAACTGCTAGGTTGGCAGGAGCTGGGACCAAGCAACGGGAGCTCACCCCGTCACAGGGATTCGAACCGTCAACCTTCTGATCAGCAAGCCCTAGGCTCAGTGGTTTAACCACAGCGCCACCTGGGTCCCTAAATGCTGCTTTAAGAGTACTCAAACAGGCAGTTCTTAAAAGCAGGAGAAAACAGAAATAATTTTGCCTTGTACCTAAGTTATACTAACAATGATGGACCTTCCTGATGAGAGCATTCCAAAAGTGTGGAGCCACTACTGAAAGTCTCTTTCTATAGGTGCTTTGAATTTAGGTTAGGAAGCCCATGGAGTTGTTTCATAAAAATATAAGAAGAGCCCAAAGGATCAGACCAATGGACCATCTAGTCTAGCATCCTGTTCTCACAGTGGCCAACCAGATGCTTGTGGGAAACCCACCAGTAGGACCTGAGTGGGCACTTTCTCTCCTCCTGAGTTTTACAGCAGTTAGTATTCAGAAGGATGCTGCCTCCAACCAAGGAGAGTGAGCATAGCCATCATGGCAAATAACCCAATAGCCTCATCCTTTGTATGTATGTCTAAGTGTTGTTAAAAACAAAACTGTTTTTATCCTCAAACCTGTCCCTAATTTGATGTGAACTGTCTAACCACCATTTTGTTACAAGCAAGGTTACCTTTTGAATTAACTACCCCAACTGTGTCAATCATCATTAGCAATAATGAAGAAGTAACCCTGGGTAGTTATAGCTGAAACAGCATGCTGACATGTCTGTAGAGGAATGGCATGGCTTTGGGTTATGGTTCTTTTTCATGCATAGCTGGATAGACAGATACAAATTTCACATTTCTTAGCACTGAGAATGTGTAAATGTTGGCAGATAAAATTACCTCAGAAGGGCTGAGTCAGACTAGATTACCAGCTCCCATGAACCCAAATATGAAGGGGACATTTAAGGTTGTATCCAACTCAGTCCTATTGAGATAGACCCATTGAAATTAATGAACCTAAGTTAGTAATGCCCATTAACTTCAGTGGGCCCATTCTGAGTAGGACTAGCATTGAATACCACTCATAGACTTACAGACTGATTAGCTGATGTAAATGTATCAAACCAATCAAGCTCAGCAAATAAAACTTACATATGCTAACAAATGTATATACAAATGTGTACAGTGTAGATCAGACATCCCCAAACTTCGGCCCTCCAGATGTTTTGGACTACAATTCCCATCATCCCTGATCACTGGTCCTCTTAGCTAGGGATCATGGGAGTTGTAGGTCAAAACATCTGGAGGGCCGCAGTTTGGGGATGCCTGGTGTAGATGGATCTCCAGATACTTGGGCAGGAGTAGAGTATTAATAATATACTTGCATGTTTTAAATAGCTAACTGCTGTTATGGAAAGTGAGAAGACTTAATACAAATCTATCTGCAAATATTTTGTTGGCTGCCGGATGCTAGGTCACCCATATCCATAAAACTGTGCAAAGAACAAGTGGCACACAGAAGGATTCTCACTCTAGTTGGCTGCTTGGCTGCTGTGCCTGCCTTCTTTGCTTTAGTCTGCCTATTTTAATAGAGTGATCACTGGTCTTTCTATAACATTAGCTCACTGCTAAAAAGTGAGCATTGTTAGTCTCTATTTGCATCACATGAATTTGTGCTAGTAAATGCAAGAGACTGTCACAATCTCTGTCACAATCGACTAGGGCCCTGCGGGACTTGACATCTTTCCACAGGGCCTGCAAGACGGAGCTGTTCCGCCAGGCCTTTGGCCAAGGCACAGTCTGACCCCCTCTCTCCTTCTGTAATCCTCATAGAACTCTAACCCAATGGTTGCCATTAATTTGATTCTGAATTGATTTTAGAATGCATTTTAATTAATTGACTGTGTGATTTTATGTACACTGTGCTATTTTTACTTGTTGTTAGCCGCTCTGAGCCTGGCTTTGGCCGGGGAGGGCGGGATACAAATAAATAATTATTATTATTAAGACTTGCAAACTATTTTTGTAAGTCCAGCCCTACAACAGACATAATGGACCAATGAAGCAGCCATAAAGAATTGGGCCCATGTCACTTGGGGGGGGGGGGAATCTACTCAGGCTGCAGATAGATTTAAAATGCTTGTGTCATCTTTCTTGCCGGTACAGCAGCCAACTGATTTCTACTGTAGGTTAAAATTTCAAACAGCATTTGTATTTAGATGTCAAACAGCCCTTTGGTGCTATTATCTACAGCAAAAATCAAGCTATTAACTAAGGAAACATGCAATCATCTAAAGGGAAACTATTTCATGAAACCTAGCATTTGCTAAATCTTTGATTAATTGTTGTGCAATTTACTCTACTAGTATTGGCAAGTATAGATTGGCCATAACCAGGAGCATAGTGCTGCCCTGCTGCCACCCCCCTCCGCAAACACTATCACTGCTGCTTTCTGGAGTGGGACAGGGCAGGGGAGCAGTTAAGTTACAGCTGCAAAAATGAACTGGCATTTCAATTAGACCCTTCAACTCAGTGGATCAGCACATATGGAAGGTCTTGTGTTTAATCCTCAGCACCTTGTTAACAGACTGCAGGTATCTGGGCTGAGGGACTTTGGAAATCTTCTAATCACAGTAGACAGGTACCTGACAAGACTGATCAATGTCCTGAATAAGTTTAAGGCACCTTCATCTGTTTAGAAGTAACTCTTTAAAAAAAAAACATGCAGGACTTAGGCTAGAAGAATGTGTCAGAACTGATTATTATTATAATTTATTGCCTCCCCTTCACCCTACGGTCCCAGGACAGGTTACAATTAAAACACAATGCTAGCTTCAGAAGCAAACAGGATTCTGCTAGATAAAACTTTCAGCACTCAAAATTACAAAATCTCAGACCAATTATAATTTTGCTAATCAATGTTGGTGCTTGTTAGCTGTTATTTTCCCTAACAGCACTTACAAATTAGATATAATTACTTGAGTGTCCCTTTTAAATGTTTCTCAGCATAAAATCAGAGTAAATTTTACTGTAAAAGAACTATTGGCTTGGCTTGCTTGTAATGTTCAATAAACAGCTCAGCCTTGCCTTGACATCAATTAGAGTCAGGATGATAAAAAGCCTGGAGCAGTGCTCTGATGTTATTGATAGCCTCCCATTTATCAAGCGATGCTTCTAAGTACCTTGCATTGTTTTCTTCATCCATTGCCTCTCGGTAAATTTTCAGGCTTGAGCAGTCCCAGCATCACTACCAATGCATACATTACTTAAGAGCTTAGGAACAAAAGGGCTTTAACCAAACAAGCTAGAAACTGGAATGGTGTTTAAATCCATTGCCTCTTTGGCAGGCGAGTACAGGTAGAGGGGAGTACAGGAGTCTCCCCAATTACATGGGGACCACGTTCCAGGCCCCTGCGCACATAAGTGAAAATCATGTAAGTGGGGAGCAGCACCCTCTAAAACGTCTCTAAGCACTCTTTCTCTCCTACTGTCCAGCTCTCTCCCCCACTCTCTCTCTCCACACAACTCTTTCTTCAACTAGAGTTGAAGTTCTGGGGCTGGCTGGAGGCTACTCAGACAAGCGCCAGGTGCTGCTGCACTACCACACGCTTCAGCTACTTGGCAGGGAGGCTGAGCAGCTTAAACAAAGCCCTGCTGTGCCTTCAGTCTCTGGGGCTTCCTCTGCCCTCACTGAAGTCCTCTTCGGGCTCCGGGGAAAGTCCCCTTGTGAGCTATAAGGAATCTCCAGCTCTCTCCCGCCATTTCCTGGTATTTATTTATCTGCCTAACCATCTATATTTCTGTACTGTACATATATGTGGTTGTGTGCAAGTCAATCACACGTAAAAGGGGGGGGCGGGGCGGGACGCCTATACTGAAAGGTTTTGTGTGAACTACGCCTAAGAACAAGTCAAACCAGCATCATGTTGGACTGCTACAGAAGGGTGCACAGAACTATTTAACTATGAGGCTGCCTCATCAAAGCAAGGATCTGAAAGAATATCTGTCTGGTTTGTAAGATCAGCCAGTGAGACCCTCTTGGGGGTCCTGAAAACAACAACAACACAACAACAACAACAACAACAACAACAACAACAACAACAACAACAACAACAGTGCAGGGCCCTGTAGCACTATGTTTTCACTAGCAGCTCCCAAATTTTAGATCAACCTCACCACTAAGGTGCATCTTGCCTCAGTGTTACCATCTTTTAGCAGAAAAGTGGAAATTGACATCTTTTGTCAGGATTTTGTAGGAAATGGTGGATAGTTTGTCTGGGGTTAGTCCATATTTAGTTAGTTTGTATACCACCCTTCATCTCACAGAGGTTCATAGCATAAAAATGCAAGATAAAAACAAAATACCATCCCTTCCATTTTATGTAACTTTTGCTATTTTAGTTTATACTATGTTTATTTTGTAGTGATGTTTTGATTAGTTTTGTTGTGTTTTAATATATTGTACACCAACCTGTAACCATATGGTGAAGGGTAAAATAGAAATACCTATATAAATAGGTAAATTTATTTAAGGACAATTCTTACCATGGATAGAGTGACAAGCTGCATGCAACACTGAATGGCATGAAGAACAGTTATAGAACCTTCAGTGCTAGAGACAATATATGCTTCTGAATACCACTTACCACTGAATCACACGGAAGAGCGCTATTGCACTCAGCTCTTGCTTGCAGACTTTCTATAGGCATCTGGCTGGCCGCTATCAGAGGAGGATGTTGGACTACATGGGCTTTTGGTTTTATCCAGTCCTTAACAGTCAGAAACAACAAATTTGGATTTCAGGATCCCATCCCTCTGGAAACATGTACTGATCATAGGCTGCAAACCTCAAAGAGGTGAGTGGATCCCACTTAGAAAGTACAACTTCCTTTCCACTTTCAACTTGCTTAAAGAACTATTACCTAGCTGGAATCTGCAATCTTCAAACCTCTTTCGTAGAGCTCCCTAATAAACTACATGGTTAATTGAGGGATGCTTCTCAGTTCTAAAAGAGTATAAAGGCTTAATATGGACAAATTTATGTTGTCCATAGGATCAATAATATTGGGATTGAGGTATTATTTGGGGGGTATTATATAGAAGAGCCATAACACCAGTGGTAGCTCTTCAGTGTTCAATCCAAAAGATACTGTCAGAAAAAGTTTGAATATAAGAAACATAGCAAGGTAGTGAGATTCCAACCCATGACCCGCAGTAGCATGTGTGGGTGAAGTGTCTCTACTGCATGCCATATTCTGCACACACATTCCTTACTATGTATGTGTAAACAAAAACACAGTCTGGTTGCTTCCATTCTTCAACAAGCTGTCAGCAACTGCAGCCCAAGCAGTCTCTTGTGTTAGCCCAAACCCAATTTGATATGATAATGTGTGAAACAACTAAGAAGAATGGAATTTCAGCTCATGGTTTTCCTTTCAATTCTTGTTTTTATAACAGGAACCTCGGAGTTTTAACATGTGGGGGAGGGATGAAGTATTTTTCCCAAGTGCAATTAAAAAAATAAATCAGAAATGGCTCAGCAGCAAAACAAACCAACCAGCAAAAAACCAGAATAACATGCTTCAAATACAGTGGTACCTCAACTTACGAAGCCGATCCATTCCGCGGCGCTCTTCGTAAGTCAAAACTTTCGGATGTCAAAGCATCCATTTTGCGCATGCGCGAAGCGTGATTTTGCGCTTTGTGCATGCGCAGACCACGCGTGCAGCAAAAATACTTCCGGGTTTGCCGACTTCGTAAGTCAAAACCTTCGGAAGTTGAGGCATTCGATTGTCGAGGTACCGCTGTATTGTGCTCCTTACAGCAACCTGGCTACAGTTTTGATCAACTGAAATAACAGAAGTACAGTTCTCTTATACATATATTTAAACAACTATTGCTAACTGACTAATACTTAAGAGGCAGCCACATGATTCATTCAAATAAAGCGTGTTGTGGTGGGGGTTTTGTTTTTGTAAAATTGCTTACATTTTAAATTTTGTAGCAAAAAATAATTTCACAATTCTTTTTATTTCCATTAAAATGTTTAAATTACATTCTTATATATAGGCAGCACCAAATACATTATAAAAGAAACAAAGTTAGTAGCAAAAGCTTTGTGACTGAACAAAATAGTCTTTCAACAACTTAATAAAGGACTGTTAAAGAAACCATAAAGTTCACAAAGCTTTCTGGGTCAATCTGGCAGATGTCCTACTTAGAAGAAAATTCAAGTTATTATTATAACAAAGAGTGACCTTATAAAAAAAATGTTCTAGGAATTCAAAAGATCTTTCTTCTTGAAACTATAGTCTCAGGGATAATGCAGGTATGGAACAAAATCTGAAGGCCTGGATTCTAAATAGTCCAGGCAAGAATCAGAAGGTTTTATTCCAACATGTGACAATCCGTAAAGCGATAATAGGCTTTAATATTTGTTTGTAGGTCTGAGTATTTAATAATAAAGTCTTATAAATGAACTTAGAACACAACTTTTAATTTGTTTATATAGTAACACAAATGACTTAAAAGCTACAGTATATCCTAAATCCATGTTTCATTGTTAACATGATTCAGATAATACAGGAATTTAGCCTTGCCATTCTGACTGGCCGCTCCTCAAGTTGGAGGTGTGACATGGGTCAGAGCCACAGGAACATTTGATGTGAGCAATTTAGCTTAATAAAATGAACATTCAGTCTTCCTTATTTTTACAATATTAGTAAGTTCTATCATACTTAGAACATCCCAAATTTTCCATTAATGAATTCTTGGTGACTTCCTATTTTTCCAACTGTAACCAGTACAAATTCTAGCCGATTCTCAGCTGTATAGATTGGTCCATCCATTTCCTTCAGTATGGTCAGTCTCCCCTCTCTAGAAATCCACATTACGATGTTAACCTTCCTTCTTCCAAATAGGATTGTATTTATATCCCCCACCCCATATTGTAGCTGGGGATAATTGCAATTGCAAGTGCAATGAAGGGAGAGGGAGGAATTAACTATTTCCTCCCACACACAATGAGATATCTTCCCAAAGAAAATCTCTGTCCCAACTTTTGGGACTAGAAAATGGGACTACTTGTTTTCAGACTGTTAGAATTCCAGAAGCAAAATTGGTATTCCACTTCCATCTTAAAGCAGAACAGCAGTGATTGGGTGCTGCTAAATTGTCCACATCTGGAAGCGGCCATAGTCCAAAATGGTAGTCTGCATCTACAAAGTATAAAACCTCTGTTGAAAGTATAACCTCTGCTACCATACATATTTTATAACATGAATCAAGAAAATTATTGTGAGAATTAAACATGCACATACTAGCTACTTTTAAGCACCAGTCAAAAACATTTTTCAGCCAGCCTTTTGACCTTTAACTTTTAGATATGGTGGCCTCTTTAAGTGGGTGGGATGTATTAGACTCTTTAAGCTGTATCAATGTCATTAGCATTTATTTTGTTATAGCTTTGTATGAGTTTTTGTATCATATTGTAAGTTGCTTTGAGTTGACTTTTCATTAAACCCAACATCTTATAAGTCCAATAAATAATGATGAAGATGATGATCCTCCACAGCAAACGTTTTCCTTTCATTTTCAAAAAATCAAGTCCCCGTTCAGAATTATATGTAGCTTTTGCACCAATGCACTGTTCAAACTGATGTACACATTGCTTCAGTAAATTCTCAACTATTTTTATTTGCCTATGAAAATCTAACACTTGCAATCATAACTCCCCTCAGTTTACAACTTTTACCTTCTTTGCGTACTAGCCTTTGAACCACTCCACTTTCTCTTTTCAACATTGTTTAAATATGCTTTGCAGAGGGATTTGTTACATCTCAAACATAAATCATTCATGCAATATTTATTTTGTTGGCTTCTTGTCAGTGTATGGCATAAAAACCCCTCATTTATTTCAGCATTCCTTCTGTTTTACAAAGCCACACCAGTCAGAAAGCATTATACAATTTCTGTAAAATAACTCCTAGTGATGGGAGAAGCTTGATGAATGTATTGGGCAGTGATGACAGAATGACCACTGAGCTAATTTATGGCAGATAAACTAGAAGGTTATTGAGGAAGTAATGAAGATGGTTCCAAGGCCCCTTAGGCCATTTCATGCATTTTAAGTGTACATTCCTATCCATTCTGAAGGAAATCAACCCTGAGTGTTCACTGGAAGGACAGATCCTGAAGCTAAGGCTCCAATACTTTGGCCACCTCATGAGAAGAGAAGACTCCCTGGAAAAGACCCTGATGTTGGGAATGATTGAGGGCACAAAGAGAAGGGGACGACAGAGGATGAGATGGTTGGACAGTGTTCTCAAAGCTACCAACATGAGTCTGACCAAACTGCGGGAGGCAGTAGAAGACAGGAGTGCCTGGCGTGCTCTGGTCCATGGGGTCACGAAGAGTCAGACACAACTAAACGACTAAACAACAACAACAAAAGTGTACATTTCTTTAAAAAGTAAAATATGAATTCACAAAAGTGTTTTCAAATAGGATCATGCAGAAACACACATTAATTTTTTTGTGGTTTGAATATACAGTTGGTAACAACAAAACTTGTTTTGTTACAGTGTGATCTGTGAAACAGCCCTAGAGGCAGCATCCAGCATATGTATAGTGGAGGTTGCCATGAGACATGGCCTGCTTGCGACTACTAAATATCTATCCTAAGTAGTAACTGGCAAATCACATATGGTTGGAGCAGGGAGTTACATTACATAAAGTTCTGTGGCAACTTTAATGCAATTCCTGGCTCTCCTGTGTTGTTCCACTTCAAGTATTTAGCAACTTCATTGTCTAAAAACGTGCCAGTTCAAAAAGGACTACAAGTCTCTTTCCTCAGGGAGAGGAAAATCAAGGCCCTAATGCACTCCGTGTTCATGTTATAGCTTGCTGACACTCATCCACAGCACCTGGGTACTCTACGCGTTAGCACAGCTTGCCTTCGTGAGCAGCATCTTGCTAGAGACATGTACTTAGCTGACTCATGCACTATATTTAGATCTACACTGAATACCATAGCACAGTACGCAGTTTTCAAAATCTTCACTGTGAATTTTTTAAGTGGCATGATTCTAGTGACTGATGCAATTAAAACAAATCTTATCTACATTTCTGCAAGCTTTCACACTTCATCCCATGACTATATAGTCCATTGATATGAATGCAATCATAAGGAACAAGTATTATACTCACACTTTACTCATATCGAGAAATCATAGATATAATAATACCTTTATTGTCATTGTGCAACCTGTGTACAATGAAATTAAATGAGCCTCCCTCCCCCCAAACACTCAGTGTCGTTGCACTCTGTGTACTTATAGAACAACACACCACCTCGCAAGTCAATTTCGGTATGTTATTTTCCGTTCAACAGCCTAACAGTCCACGGATAGAAGCTATTTTTAGCCTTAGAATTAGAAACAAGACATTAATTTCTTTGGATTTTATGATCAAAATAGAATATGCCATGAATACTAATATGCAACCAGTTTATATGCATTTTTGTATCTGGGTCCAATTAGAGTTTTAAACCCTAACTATTCAGGCCCCAAATGTCTGAAATACCGCTTCCTTCCCTACAGACCCGCTTGGTTCAAGCTGTGACACAAGGGGAGAAGGTGCTTAATTGCATGGACCTTTTTTCCTGACAGAACTGCAGCCACCATACCACCCAGCTGTTTTCACAATCACAGAGGAAAAGATAGGCAGACCTGGTACGTAGCTGGAGAAAAGCAAGAAACTAGAGAAACACCTCAACATATCTGGTTAATTCTGAAATGAGGAGCAAGGTGTTGATTGAGTGTGAAAAGCTCAGATAAGGAACAGTTGAATTACTCTAGCATGTGACCAAATAAATATTCCATTATTATCTATCTAACAGGCTAGTTATCAGAGAGACAGCAAAACTTAATAAAGGTCCAACAAACCTTTCAGATCCTCTCACCAGTTGCATTTTTCTTCAAAGACACAGTTTTGTTACAGAAGCTTTTAACAGAACCTTTTTCTTAGCATCTGCCACTGATAAGGCGACAGAGGGTTGCCTTTTATGTTTCTGAGAGCTATTCTGAGACAGAATCTAACAAATTATCTGAAGCATCAGGCATGATAGCAGGGGAATCTGACAAGAAGTTCTAAAAGAACTAATATACACAAAGAGACATACTATCTGCAGATCAAGCTGGATTTATGGACAAAATCATTTCAGTGTCAGTTGCCGATTTCAAAGTATGCGTGGCTAAGTCATAGGAAAGGATCATCTTAATCTGGAAGGTTGAGGCGTGGTGGAGGCCATCTATCAACACATAGATGTCCAAGCCAATTTTGGGATAGCATCCTTAAAGGATTCCAAGAAGAACTGGATTCTGTCTCAATGCATTTATTTTTCCCCCAAATAATATTTATTGATTTTAAAACAACAATACAAAATACAAAAAAGCAAAAAATAAAAACAAAAAGAACAAGAAAAAACAAAAACAAAATAATCTCAAATTTCATAGGCACAGGCAGAGTTGTAACGCAGGAAATGGCGCAGTTTATCTCTCCTATCTTCAGAAACAAAAATTGTGTCCAATCTGGATGCAATTTAGCATTTTAAATTCTTGTTCATGCATTTTACTTTCATATGCATTTATGAAGAGAGCATTTAGCATCCACAGTTATATATTTTGTGAACTCTTCACTTCTAACAGCTCACAACCTCAAAGTCAAAGAGATAAACACATTCCTTCCTTTTGTGACGTCATAATGGCGGCTCGCTGATCCCTCCAGGGTCCCGATTCCAGCATACAGCATACACTGTAGTCTTTTACAATGATTTTTCTTCAGATCAGCCCTTCTCCCCTTTACCCTGCCTCCGGGGGAGAATTTTTTTTATATAATTATTTATTAAATTTTCCAAAATAAACACATTTAAAACATTATACAAGACAAACAAACACATAAACAAACATTCAAAAATACAAACATCCCAAAAAAACATGCTCCACCGAGCCTGACTTCCCTCCCTCCCCTCAAAAGGTTTTCTAATCAGTTCTTATCTCGCAGTTCCTTTGTATCTAATCTTTAGGGTCAATTCGTAGGATTTATTTCACGCCTGCAAGTGTCTTTAAACCTTTACAGTTCATTTCCATATAGTCCACAAATTTACTCCAATCCCTTAGAAACCTTGTCTCCCTCTGGTTTCGAATCCTGCTAGTCAGTCTCGCTAATTCTGCATATTCAATCATCTTTGTCTGCCAGTCTCCAATTGTCGGTAAGTCCTGGGTTTTCCATTTTTGGGCTAATAATGTCCTCGCCGCGGTTGTCGCATATAAGAAGAGGGTACTATCCTCCCTTGTTATCTCTTGGCCTATCAGTCCTAACAGAAAGGCCTCTGGTCTTTTGGGGAAAGTATATTTAAATATCTTTTTCAGTTCGTTATATATCATTTCCCAATATCCTTTAACCTTTTCACATTTCCACCACATATGATAAAAGTCCCCTTCCTTTTCATTACATTTCCAGCACATTCTGTTACTCATTCTATACATTTTCGCTAATTTCACTGGAGTTAAGTGCCATCTATACATCATCTTCCAAACATTCTCTTTCAAAGCAGTACATGCTGTAAATTTTATTGTTTGGTTCCATAATTTCAACCACGCATCATATTCAATATTATGCCCAAAATCCTTATCCCATTTTATCATTACCTCTTTCGTCAACTCATCTTTAGTATACCACTCTACCAGCAAGTTATACATTTTGGACAACAATTTCACTCTGCCCCCTAGCAACTCTGTTTGAAATTTGGACCTTCTCTCCTCAAAACCAATTTTTTTATCTTGCACAAATACATCATTAATTTGATGATATTGCAACCAACTCGTCAAATATACTTTCACCTCTTCATACGGTTTCAGTTTCCAACCTTGTTCCGATTGTCTTAGAAAATTTTCATATGTTGGTCTCTCACCTTCCATATTCACTTTTTTCACTATAATCACTTCCATTGGTGAGATCCACCATGGCGTCTTGGTCTCTAACAAGGCTTTATTTCTTTCCCATACTTCAAATAACGATCTTCTTATAACATGGTTCGTAAATCCTTTATGGGTTTTTTTCTTATCATACCATAGATATGAATGCCAACCTGCTCTGTTGTCAAATCCCTCCAAGTCCAACAAGTCCGTATTTTCCAATGTTATCCATTCTTTTATCCAACAGAGACATGACGCTTCAAAGTATAATTTCAAGTCTGGCATGGAGAATCCGCCTCTTTCGGTCTTGTCTACCAATATTTTATATTTTATTCTTGGTTTCTTCCCCTGCCAGACAAATCTTTGTAAATCTTTTTGCCATTCCTTGAATTGTCTTGTCCCCTTTATAATAGGGGGAGAATTTGGGTGCAATCTTTGGGAATTTGAAACTTCCTTTCAGTCTTCCCAGCTTCGGGTAAAGTAACTGCTTCTCACTTCACACAGTGGGGGAGATCGACTTCCATTTTTAAATCCCCTCCCGTGGCCAATTCTTTGAAATTAAAATTTTTAAAGGCCCTTTATTTTTTACTCACGGTATCCAATGTCTTCAAGGCTTTTAAATTTGGAAGAATACACCGCTCCACAGGCTGCCGGCTCGGAGCTTCACACTGCGAGGGTAGCAAAACGGCTCACAAAGGAACCCACGTCTCCACTCCGCTTGCTCTTGGGTCCCTTAATAGGGCTTACCGGGGAGCAGAGGAGATGTGCCTGGGTGCAGCTGAGTCCCCATGTCCCCAGAAAGCTCAATCTGGGCCTCTTTGGAGGGTCTGTGGTGCTTTTGCGGCTTCCCCCTCCCTCACAGCGCCAGGGAATCTCGGAACTCAAGATTCTCTCGCCGAACAGCAATGGTGGTAGACCAGAAGCTTCTGTCTCAATGCATTTATTGAGCTACCATGGGTATTCATACAGTGGCAAATATCTCTATTATTTATAAAATCGCCTATATATATTTTATTTATTTTATATACTTATGCAACATTTTTGTACAGCTTTTAGGACAACTTTTTACAAGGCTTATACATTATCTTAGAATCAACTTGTTAGTTCTTCTCCTTGGGTATTTTATTTAGAAATTAGTACTTATTTGCTTGTTTGAAAAAAATCTCGAAGTGATTCAAATTTGTTGTTGTTTAGTCATTTAGTCGTGTCCGACTCTTCATGACCCCATGGACCAGAGCACGCCAGACACTCCTGTCTTCCACTGCCTCCTGCAGTTTTGGACCAGAGCACGCCAGACACTCCTGTCTTCCACTGCCTCCCACAGTTTGGTCAGACTCATGTTGGTAGCTTCGAGAACACTCTGTTATCCCCTTCTCCTTGTGCCCTCAATCTTTCCCAAGATCAGGGTCTTTTCAAAATCCAGCTTGCACTTCTGGGAGTTCTCAGTCCACATACTGCTTAAGCCTGCCTTGTAGAATTTTAAGCATAACCTTGCTAGCGTGCAAAATGAGCGCAATTGTGAGGTAGTTGGAGCATTCTTTGGCACTGCCCTTCTTTGGAATTGGGATGTAGACTGATGTAGACCGATCTTCTCCAATCCTCTGGCTACTGCTGAGTTTTCCAAACTTTCTGGCATATTGAGTGTAGCATGTTAACAGCATCATCTTTTAAAATTTTAAGTAGTTCAGCTGGAATATCATCACTTCCACTGGCCTTGTTATTTGCAGTGCTTTCTAAGGCCCATTTGACTTCACTCTCCAGGATGTCTGGCTCAAGGTCAGCAACCACACTACCTGGGGTATATGAGACCTCCATATCTTTCTGGTATAATTACTCTGTGTATTCTTGCCACCTCTTCTTGATGTCTTCTGCTTCTGTTAGGTCCTTTCCACTTTTGTCCTTTATTATGGTAATCTTTGTACAAAATCTTCCTTTCATATTTCCAATTTTCTTGAACAGATCTCTGGTTTTTCCCATTTTGTTGTTTTCCTCTATTTATTTGCATTGTTCGTTTAAAAAGACCCTCTTGTCTCTCCTTGCTATTTTTTGGAAATCTGTATTCACTTTCCTGTATCTTTCACTATCTCTCACATTTTGCTTGCCTTCTCTCCTCCGCTATTTGTAAGGCCTCATTGGACAGCCACTTTGCTTTCTTGCATTTCCTTTTCATTAGGATGGTTTTCGTTGCTGCCTCCTGTATAATGTTATGCGCCTCCATCCATAGCTCTTCAGGCACTGTCCACCAAATCTAAATCCAAATACAGAGGGACAAAAAATGTGACATTTAGATTTTGCAAGAATTCATGTATTTGCAAGGAATGCTTACAAAACCTAGATGGTTTATGAGGCAAGCTGGGGTTGTTAATGGGAAGGGATGGGGAACCTCAGGCCCAGGGGCCAAATGCAGGACTCCAGGACTCTCCATCTGATCTTTGGAACTCATGCCATACCTCTCATCGGGCCACATCCCTTACCAGTCCTTCTTTGCACCAGAGTGTTCTTGCTTAGATGGAATGTGTTACTGAGCCCTGATAAAGCTTTATGCTTGCCTGAGTGGAGTATATAGGGGGTGTGGAAGTGCATGTAGAAATCAGTCAACTGTACAAAGGGTTACTGTTCACATTTGTTGCTCTGCTCACTCTTGCCTCTTGGGTTGGGAGAACCTCCAGCCATGAAGTTGTTATGAAGAGGGCTTTCTGGTTATATGAAGCTTTTCATGCAAGATATATAACTTGATATTAAAGCCAGCTGGTTGTAGATCCAAGAATTTCAAATTAAGAGAGTGTTTGGCACTGCAATTGTTTCAAAGTTACATGCAATCTGACAATATCTCAAACTAGGTAAAGGTAAAGGGACCTCTGACCATTTGGTCCAGTTGCGGACGACTCTGGGGTTGCGGCGCTCATCTCGCATTATTGGCCGGTGTACAGCTTCCAGGTCATGTGGCCAGCATGACTAAGCCACTTATAGCCAACCAGAGCAGCGCATGGAAACGCCATTTACCTTCCCACTTGGAGCGGTACCTATTTATCTGCTTGCACTTTGAGGTGCTTTCGAACTGCTAGGTTGGCAGGAGCTGGGACCGAACAACGAGAGCTCACCCCATTGCAGGGATTCGAACCGCCGACCTTCTGATCGGCAAGCCCTAGGCTCTGTGGTTTAACCCACAGCACCACCTGCGTCCTACACATTCAAAAATACTGTCAACATCTAAAATATATAAGTGATAGTGAGTGTCCTCCTCAGCATAGCCAAATACTGTAACAAAACAAATTCATCAGAAACACTGGCATGCTCTAAAAGCAAAGACTTTAATGAGGTAGGTGTTTCGGAACAAGCCAGATGGGGTGGGTAGATGGAATGGAATGGAAAGTGCACTGAGGGGGGGGGGGGTTCCCTGGGAAGGACCAAGACAGCACAGCCTCCTGGCTTTCTCCAGGATATCACTTCCATGAGGCCCTTGTAGAAGCTTCTGCTAGAGTCAGAAACATCTAATTAGGGTTCCAAAATATCCTTACAGCAAATTTTTCTTATCCAGAATTGTATAAAATGACATAACCATAAATGTGTTTGTCAAGAGGTAATATAGAGATAATAACATTTTTAATGTTCTTATTTAAGTGCTTATAAAATGAAGAAATATATGATGATGTGTTATGTTCAACACCATCATTCCGCGGACACAAGCTTGCCACTAAATATTTTTAATAGGGAAAGATTTTGCAAGTAATTATTAGTGACAAGTGGATTATGAAGAAGTTGCTCAGCATGACTTTAGCATACTGCTGCTATATCGTGTCTGTTTCATTATTCTGGTTTAGCAAAAGCCTTTTTTGCCCTTGAAAGTCAAGCCATACGCTGATTGGAAACCCATGCTGGGCACAGGTGTGTGTCAGCTAGAGGCAGCAAGACCAACTGGCCTAAATAATACCTTTCCCATGCTAGCATTCCTGCTGTTGATTGGGCATAGCAAAGCTGCTTGAACATTCCCTTGAGCACAAACTCCTTGAAAACTAGGAATGAAATAATTAAACGCTCCAATTTGATGAAAAGAAATAGTGGTTTAGGGGATTAATGGGTATTAACAGAATAAATATTGCTTCAAACGGTGATTCAAACCCAAAGAAATCAGTGCAATTGAAACACATTGCAACTGAAACACACATTTCCCATAGCAAGTTGTAACTGACACATGTCCATGAAACTTAGAGGGGCAAACTACATGTTACACACAAATTTGGGACATGAAACTCCAGCAGTTTGTTGGGTTGCATTGCTTCTTTTTCTTCTTTTAAAAAGAAATGAAAAGTTGCAATGGGAGTTTGACTCCCCCCCAAAAAAAACCACCTCTTCCTCTGCCTCTCCTCCAGTTGAAATCACATCCCTTCAAATGCTGTTTTTTTGTTATTAAAAAAACAAACTGATGTTTGGATTACATACATTTGCAGGTAGCATATAGTTTGCCTTTCATAGATTTAGATGATTTATAACAATTATAATGTCTCTAAAATGAATCTTTTTGTCACCCTGCACTTGCTGTGTTTTTCTTTTAACAATGAAAGACAAGCCTTCAAAACATTTCTGAAGGCTATGTCAAAAATTATGTTTTAAAAAAATTCATGGTTTGTACTGGAAACTTTAGATAGAAAAGGGAAATAAGGACATACAAGGAGCTGAATAAGACCAGTATATGTTCAGAAGCAACATATTTATCCCTAGCATAGATGTTTATCATTAGCATAGCCAGAGGTTTACTGCTTCTGGACATGGATGTTCTATTTAGCTACTGTTGCCTATAGCCATTCATAGACCTTTTCTCCATGTAATGTTTAATCCCCCTTTGAAGCTATATAAACCAGTGCCCCTCATCCTCTGACAATGATATCCACAGATTAATTACGCATTGTGACACTGACACACACACACACACACACACACACACACACACTGTTCTGCAAGTACTATCAATCAATTTCAATGTATGAATCCTAGCATCGAGAGGCGAGGGTTCTATATCCACTTCTCCACACCGCTCATAATTTTATAAACATATTTCTCACGTCCCTCCACAATGACCTTTTCCTCTGAACTACAGCATTAAATGCTGTAAGGAAGAGGATATAGTCACTAAAATGTTTTTACTTCCCTTTTCTGCCCCTTCTCCAGATATTTTGAGATGGTGCATCCAAAACTTGGTACAGTATTCCAAATGAATATATCCACACCATAGATGTATATAAAGGTTTTAAGACTAGGGATGGGTAAATCAATTTCAGTTTCTCCCCTACCAATCCTCATCCGAGTAGCTCTCCTCAGCCTGGTCTCTGACACCTACTCCTTCGGGGGGGGGGGGTCCAGAGGGAGTGAAACTCACTCACAGTGCCTCCATCTTGCCAGGATTCAGACTCAATGTATATATGTAGTAGGAGTTTCTTACAATTCATTTGCCATTTCGTTGCTCATTATAGTACTTTCAAATAACCCCCAATACTCCAAATTTGCCTTTCAACTTAACCTTCTTTTTGGAAGTTTCCTCTTTTTAAATCAAATGCAATAATTTTGGAGCTTCTGGGCAACATACATGTTAAAAGTGTTGTCACTGCACCCAGCAGTTCAACAATATTAGGTACCTGTCTATTTTCAGCTGGTAATTAATTCCAGACAGGTGGAGGTGCAACACTAAATGCTTGGTTAAGACCTCAGAACCTACTTCAGGTGGAGAAAGGTATTTGCATTTTGTAGGCATTAAGGAACCCCTGGATCTACCAGCCTTGGTATACCTTATTGGCCTGAATATAAGCCACACTTTCCCCCGAAATTCCGACCATGAAAAGTTAAAGTGCAGCTTATATTTGCAACCTTACAGTATGTAGCCAGGAGTGCGGGGCAACCAGCACCAGGAGTGTGGCGAAGCAGCGCCTGCCCTGGGAGTAATCGCCTGCCCTCTCCCCCAAGGCCGGGAAGGGAGAAAGTGAGGAAGGGGAAAGGTCGCCAGCCACACAGGGCAGCAAGTGTATGCAGCCAGGAGCAGCGAGGAAGGGAGCGACTTCTATTCGGGTATTTTTTCTTTCCTCTCTTCCAATTTTAAAGGTGCTGCTTATATTTGGGCCAATACGGTAAATCCCAGGAGCCTGGATTTCTGCCTTAGTTTATTGCACTCTGAGGTTCAATTGGGTGGAGATCTAGGACTTTAATTAGGTTTGGCTACCCATGGCCCAACTTAAATCTTATGCGGCCCTCAATAGTTTTTGATGTGCTATCATCACCACCACCACCGGATGGTTTCAGATGATGAAATACGTAGAATGTGCATAACCTACAGTCCTAAATATACCTTTTTCTGTTTTCAAATGAAACAGTATTCAAAAACATATTCCAACCTGCAATGAAAAGTACTCTAAAAAGTACCAACAACTCTACCCCATTAAACTAAACATGTAGCTCATTTCCTTTGGGATGTGCCAATTGTTGGAGGTGTAAAAACATTTTCTCATTTATATTGTCTACAACATCAACAAAACTAATAAAATACCTGGATGGCAATGTATTTATTATATTTTATGATAAACCGGGGAAAATTTATTAACAGTGATACAAATTAATCTTGAAAATAACACACAAACTTGTACAAAATACATTAATGTCACTTTGACTGATGGCCAAGGGCTTCCTAGTTACAATACTGTAGATAAATTAAATTCAGTATATATAAATTCAGTATAATGAATCAGAGTAGAAAATTAATGCAATTTTAATGTTATATTTTATGCTAATGGGTCCCCAATTGTTATTATGCAAGCATTTGGAAGCCAGTGGCTTTGCTTGGACTCAAAAATATGCCGGAGTTGGAAGAAGTTTGTGAAATATTTCCCACTACAATTTTGAGGAACTGTATTTCCCCTTTCATAACCAATTCAGAAGGAGGCTTGTAGGACATATTTTAATAACACCTTTATGACAAATTTTCACTCAAATCTTAAGTACGTTATGGGGGGGGAGGAAACTTGGAGAAATTGTGTTCACAGTACAGACACAGGAAATATGATGTAGGTGAAAACACACATGTAATCATATATTGTGCATAAAATTAGTTATTTATAGGAGGGCGTTTTGTCTTTTTTAATTGTATTTAACTGCTGCATGTTAGTTTTTGTTCATGTGCACTTACCTAGAATCTCTTGAAGGACCAGTTAACAAAATGGTTTCTAATGAAGAGCATTTCTCCTTTAGGAAACATACTTCATATTCTCTAAAGTGGAGTAATCCTTCATTGGAGGACACTGCCACTTTAGGCATGTACAACAGGATGCACCTATATTAGCCAATCTTGAAGAAACACAAAAGTAGTATTTTGCAGTATATATTCAGCTGCCACCAGCAAGGAAAAGGGAAGCGCACAAGTATTAAACACCAGGAAACTCTAAAGTTGTTTTAGAATAATGGTTTGGAGGGAGATGTGACTGCCATTTTTTGTGGCAGACCTCATGCATACCATAAAATTTTGTTCCAGTCTTATTCACACACTATAAGTTCAGATCCATCTAAAATTGGCTTAGGCAGCATGGCAGTTTCTAATCTGCTTGCTTTTTATCTGCTTGTGGGATGGGGGAATCTGTATAGACCATCCTACTTCGTTTTGCTACAGCAGAACTGTTACTTGCTCACTCATTATTCCATTTTAGCTAATTATGGGAGTGACTGCATGGTGCCCCTGTCTACAATTAAGCCCTTTCTCAAAGGCAAGCACCATATTTTAAATCATGAGTGATGTTCTCTGTCAGTGACAAATGAAAGACAGATCTACCAAACTAAACTCACTTTGCAGGGGAGAGAGAGAGAGAGAGATGTTAGCTAGCTCCATCTAGTATAAGGAGTAACTGCGGGGTAAGGAAACTATGAACACTATATTACTTTTACATTATATAAGGCAGAGTCTTGTATACAAACACACAAACACACCACACACAGAGAAAAGATGGTATACAGTTGTGTCCCTCCACTCACAGAAGGCAGTCCACTGCAAAATTTGACAGAGAATTAGCAGGTGCTTTGGAACAGCACAGGAGGTACTCTACTTGGGCTACAGGGAAAAGGGTGAATTTGCAAAAATCACCTTCCTCCCCCTTCCATTCACAGCTTCTCCTACAGCAAAGAGTCTGTTGGCAATATAGCACATTCTTTTCCTCCCCTCTTGTATCTGGTGGAGAGAATAAAAGTATGCTTTGCTTTACATTAAACAAGGAAGGGGCTCACATCGAACAAACGGCACAGCAGTACACATGAGAAGGATTTGGAAATTAATCCTTTTTAACAGTCTGTCTTACAATTACATCCTATTCGAAAGGGTCTACACTGGACTGGCAGAATGGACAAGGGAAAAGATGAGACATCATACACCAGCCTCAGTCGTGAGATGCAGGGCAATGTGTGCCTAGAGGATCCGATCGTAGGAGAACCGCAGACATCCAAATGTTAAGCACCTTTTCTTTCCCTTCTCTCTTGCATGCCATAAGCATAAGGAACATGATTCAGGATTAGACTTTCCTCTTCAACGCCGAGCAGAAGTGGTGGAAGCAGATCCAATCACTGGCTTTCTAGGGAGCTCATTCCTGAAGCCATGTTTGTTGCCCAGGAGAATGCTGCCTCACTGGCAGTTTGCTTGGGGCACACAAGGCAATCTCTAGTCCAGGCACAGTATAGGTGGGCAGGGAGAGCTCAAAAAGAGTTACAAAATCCACACAGAGACACCATTTGAATGCCACTGCCATGCAAATCCACCAGTGGTTCCATAAACTCCCAAAGGTGTGGAAGCTACTAAAGTTGTGTAGTAATTCTCATTCATCTCAGACTAGGAATCACTTTGAAATTATAGCGCTGTGTATATTAAACACAGATGTCCAACATTGATGGGATTAAATGCAAAATTCATTTTTTTTATAATAATTTTTATTGATTTTATACAAACAAAACAAACATACAATATAAAACTGTCCCTTCGTTTTCCCTCCACCCACCGGTCCACCTCTGCCACCAGTGATACCCGTGAGCTTTAAGAATCAAAGGGGTCCTTTGTAAGTTGGGTTTGGCCTCCCCCCTCCCTCCTCCCCCCACATCCCCCCCCTGCCACTGAAAGGACAGGAATGGAGGAGCTCTGAGGATTGGTTTCCCCCAGCTCTTTCATAAACATGCATAAACAAATATAAACATAACAACAATAGGGAAGAGTTTTAACTCCCCAATTCTTATTATCTTAACATTGTAATTGTGACTTCCTCGATACTCTTCCTCCTGGTTTTCCTAACAAACTCTAATTGCTTATGGCGGGTTTTCTATTCCAAATTAAAATCCTTTTCTTATAATATTAACTCAATCCTCCTCCTTTTCCATGCTGCCCTCCCACAGGCCCCCTCCTGCCACAAGAGGAACCTGTAGGGCACAGCATTTCCAAGGTTCCATTAAATCCCCTCCTCACCCCTCTGAGTACCCCCTGCCACTGAGTGTCTCAGAGTAAGGAGAGGAGAGTAGGCAGCTTTCTGCCTAAACACCTATCTTAACTTACAAAAATTTGCATCAACCTAAAAATTCTTTCCTAGGCCATTCTTATAACTCCCTCAAGAAAACACAGCTTTTTTTCTTTCTTTTTTACACTCCATCTCCTCTCCCTAAGTCTTTTCCCCCAATTGGATCAGCATTTCCGTTAACAAGCCAAGATTTCGAAAACCGTCTTTCAAAAGCCAAGACAAAAACCTTTTAACTAAAATTTTCACCCCACACCCATTCTTTCCCAAATCCATCTCCAGGCCTTTGCCCCCCCCCTGTCCCTGTCCTTCCCATCCCTCAAAAACACCACCCCACATTTTAACCCCTCCAGGATCTTCAATTCCATTGATCTTTAAATTCCTTTGCTTCTCAATTTCTTGCTCTGCTTGTTTTTCTTCCTTTTGAAATCCATGCTTTGCTTCATCCCAAACATATTTGTTATAGTCCAAGTCCTCTTTAATACTTTCATCAAATTGTTTCTCCTCACACACAGTCTCAGACTCAGCAGTCTCCAAATCCAAATTATCCTCTAAGTCCTGAACTTGGACTTCAACCTCAACTGATGGTAAATTGGGATGTTGCCGTTCCTTGTAAATGTCCTCCCATGTTTGTAGATAGTTCAGCACAGCCTCCTGGAAGGCTCGAGAGTACTTTGTTTTCATACTTCTCTTAACCGCAGACAAACAGGAGGTAGGGAACAAAGGGTGCTGGAAAATTCCTTCCTCAGACGATCGACTCCATTTTGGCTGTTCTTTTCCTTTGTTCTTTAACTCAATCACAAATCCATTCTTAATTCCAATTTGAATAGTTCTACCACATTTTCAATCAATTTTTACTGTTCACAGCAATGCAATAAATCCACCCGGTCTTTTAACAGTTTGACAGCTTTTGACAGCTGTCAAAGCGCTCTTCCCCTTAATAATGCTGTACCTCAAGGGGTACCGGACTCGGGAGCTGAGATGGTTCGAAAAGATCTTTTTTCCTCTCGGGTCCACAGTCCCAAATACTTTTTCGTCGTTCGGCTTAGGTTTATTTAAAGCGCCTCCCAGTTTTCCATTAGGAAGAGACCGACTTCCGTTTCTTTAAAGTCTCTCCTATTTTTCCAATTAATAAATTTAAAGTCCAAATCAAAATTCCACTTACTTCATGGAAACCTTTAATTTTATTCGGAAGAATCCGCCGCTTGCCGGGTCAGGACTCGGAGCTTCGCTTCTCGGAAGTAAGATATAGCCCAAAATGGCTCCCGCGGTTCCACCCCGCCGGCTCTCGATCGCTCTACTGAGCTCTCGGGCAGCGGGGGATCCGCAAAACGGAGCAGCCGCTGGGCGCGTGAGTCACCGGGTCTCTCTACCCGGTGCTTTTACGGGGAGTCCGCTCGCTCTGCGGACTTCCCCCCCCCCTCCGCGAGGCCAGGGACTTCGGCACGCGAAGTCCCTGCGTCCTTCTCTCCGCCGCGACAGACCGGAAGTCCTAAATGCAAAATTCAAAACACTGCATTTTAGGGATATTGGGTTTTTTGCTGGATTTATCTGTATGGTTATTGAATATGAATAAAGTTTGACTTACTGTTTTTATTCCTTTAATATTCTTCAACTTTTAAAATGCATTCCAGTTTGTTCAGTGAAGAGATGATAAATGTGAAGGACAAATATTCATTACCAAAAAATATTCATTATATTAAAATGAAGCTGCACATTAATTATTACCACCCACCTTCAATCTTTGATAATTAGGTAAATTACAGGAAGATGACTAAGGATTCTATTAAGCCACAAACTATGCTATAATACAAAGCGGGTACTTTATAACTTGGGAGCATATTGAATATTAGTATGAAACTTTTGAGAGTCATGGTTTTTATCAGAGCAATCGGTAATTAGAAATAATTATAGATTAAAACATCAAAGCTTGAAAGTTTGATAAAATGATTTTTAACCCAACCAGAAGTTTAGCATAGTACCATATAAAGTTCTATCGTGTTAATGAGTCCAGCTACTCTAACTGCCTATCAACATAATCTTCCTCTGTTTCTGCCAAATTTATATTTCTTCATAGGGAATTATTGTCCCCTCATTTGAGGCTGAAACTCCGCATTATGTCTGAGCATAATTGATGTGCACTATCTAGTTCTTAGGTTTGTACAGTACAATTGCCATAATCTCTAGCCATGGGCCATGCTTACTGGGCTTGATGGTAGCTGTAGTTCAGCAACATTAGGAGAGCCAAAGTTTTCCCACACCTGATCTAAAGCATTATATTTGTTACATCATTTCCTCATCCTCAGTAGACACAGATATGAGGCTTTAGTAAATAATTTACAGCAAACTGTGGGTATGAATCTAAACATCTGCCAACTCTGGGCCTATAATGACATCATTTTTTTCATTAGTGAAGTAGTGCCTTCTTTTTGTAATTACTTGAGGGCAAAAATAAATGGTGCAATTACGTGCAATCAAATTTCACCTTAGCAATAATTAACTTGGCAGTTTTGGAAACATGTGCATCCGTATAATCCAAGAAACTCTCTCTGAACATCACTGGCAATTATCGGCCATACTATCAAACTACACTCCAACCTAATTAGGGGAATGGATAGAGACAAAGACAAGAACTGCCTTCTGGCATCTGTACCAAGTTTATCTGTCACACCAAGTGTTTTCTAAAGAGGATAATTAACGTAATTTCAACCTTACCACTGGAAAAACTAGAGCATAGAAGGGAAAAATAATCCCTGAGAATATGTTTCTATTATTGTCTTTTCATACCAATTTCTATAGCTCCATAAAATTTATTATGGAATAGGTTACGTATATAACAAGGGAAGATAGCTCACTGGGAAATGAAAAAAAAGCCTCCTGTCAACAGAAAGACAGGAATTGGATAGAACCTCAACTATTTTATCTAAACCCAAGAACAATTGCCAAATTAGTCCCAAAGACCAACAGACCGGCAAGAAACAAAATGGTTCAGACAATGCTACTAATTCAAATTTTAGTTTTCCACACAGAATTAATAGTATTGTCTGAATGAATTTGTTTCAGACAATACTATTAATTCAGTTTGTAAAACTGGTACCCTATGAACACAGTTAGCCCCAAAAGCTACTGATCAAGCATGAGGAACTTTTAGTCCAACAACATATGAAAGGCCACAACTCCCATCATCCCTGACCATTTTTGTGTTATCAGGGGCTGATGGGAGTTGGACTCCAACAATATTTGGAGGTCCAGAGGTTCCCCACCCATGATCTAGGTCAGGCATCCCCAAACTGCGGCCCTCCAGATGTTTTGGCCTACAACTTCCATGATCCATAGCTAACAGGACCAGTGGTCAGGGATGATGGGAATTGTAGTCCAAAACATCTGGAGGGCCGAAGTTTGGGGATGCCTGATCTAGGTAATTTTAGATTTCTATTCCTCACATTTATTATTATTTAATTATGCTGTAATGAATACACAAGCCACCATTAGGGGAAAACCTTTCCTCCCCTAGGAATAGCAAGCGCTATGGTGGGAAGGTCGGAGAGGGAAGGTCCAAGATTGCAGTCTTGGAGGGAGGGTTAAAACCCCCAACCTAAGCCACAGTCCCATTCCGCCTTGGGCCTCTCATACCAGCAATGCAAGCCTGAACCACATGTCAAATGTTACATTCCTAGAATGGCATCAAAACTGAGCATTTCTCAAAACAAGGCAGTACTGCAAAAACAATGGAAGAGGCTTGAAAAAGAGGCTGAAGATAGGAAACGAACTTGGGGCTGGGGCTGGGGGAGTAGCCAGAATCTATTAGCTGTTTTAAATCTTCTGGGACAAGGGGGACAACATAACCTATTCTGCCTTGTTTCATCCCAACTGAGAATACGCTAGCAGACAACTTAACCCCCAAGCACCCATACTTTGCCTTGATCTTTCAGGTCCAAATCCAGATGGGGAGGATAAAGTGTCTGGACTGCAAAAGATGGCGAATGCTGCCCTGCTCCTCTTTTGAAGCATATGAGCATTTGTGCATTACTAGAGCAATCACCCTGTGAACTGACCCATGCCAGTCTGTTGCTTGTATCAGTAGCAGGTAGGATAGGTTCAAGTGTTTGGGGTGGAGGGGTGCTGCTGGTAATTCATGTAGCTGTGCTTCCAAGCACCATTGTGACTGATGATGGTGCCAATCGTGCAAACTGTCAAAGCATGTTTTAAGATGTACCAAGGAAAACTGCAGCTACTGGTTAAGGCATCAGTCCAGCTTCCAATTTTCCTGTCTTTGTGGAGTATGAGATAGCCTTGAGGGTTGGTGGCTTTCAAGTTGCCTGAATAGATGAAGAGTCATACACATATTGCAAAGGTCAGTCTTCAATGCTTTCTTATTCTAGGCAATGTCTTTGGGAGCATGAGCTCCCCACAGAAGTGAAACGGGCAAAAATATCCGAAGGAATAGATTATTATCAAAGTCAGAAACAAAAGTATGTCAGAACACACATTACAAACAGCAGACAAAGCAGAGAAGAGTACAGTCCCTAAGTAGATCTTCCTCTGGCATCCCTTGACATTTGTATTTTTGCAAGCAGACAAAGCACTGCTTCAGACACTATTAAGTAGGCTGCTGTTCTGTGTGTTTCAAACTATGTCACACTCAGGATTTCATATGAAGAGATAAATGCTTCCTAGGAAATGATGGCTCCTTCTGCACTGTAAATTCATATTATTTAAATTGCAAGAGATATGTAAAGCCGGCGTTTGTCCGCAGACAGCTTCCGGGTCATGTGGCCAGCATGACTAAGCCGCTTCTGGCGAAACCAGAGCAGCGCACGGAAACGCCATTTACCTTCCCGCCAGAGTGGTACCTATTTATCTACTTGCACTTTGACGTGCTTTCGAACTATTAGGTTGGCAGGAGCTGGGACCGAGCAACGGGAGCTCACTCTTCCTGCTGCTCTTACCCTGGCTACTAAATTCATTAACTACTCATTTAAACTACTACTTACTCATATGACAAGAAATAGAATATCAGCCTACTACCAGAACCAACCCATGCAAAAAGACAGAATGCACATATAGGTGAAAATGAAACATCCATGCAACAGTTTGCAGCCCATGCACTGACTGGCAAACAAATTAAACAGATTAAAACATAGTTAAGCATCTACAAAGGGACCTTCTATGTAAACAGAATTACTAAGAGAATTTTTTTAATATAGTGGGAAGGGGTGGAGGTTATTGACTTTAACAGAAGCTTGCAGACTAGCAGATTTTTTTTATAAAAAAATCCCTTTCACACTCCAAGCAATCCCTTATTTATAAGCTTAGCAATACTGAATACAACGCCCAGGGTTACATCAAACTTCATAATTTGTGACTGCCACACATGAGAGTCTGATATTTCTATTTCCCACATGAAATACTCAAACCCTTACCGTCAAATAATGTTTTTAAGTACCGAAGTGTGAAAAACCTGGTAATCTATACATGCACTTAAATGTCAGAGAAGGAATTTAAAATTCCAAGTTTTTGGTAACACAGAGGAATGTTCTCTGAAAGTGTAATACTGCTGCTATGCTTAATTGCTGGGATATGGGTACATACAAATACGGTAATAATTTTATTCTTTAATACAGTGCAATTGCAACTTACGAGAGGGTTGTGTTCTTGAGGACTGTGCATAAAGGGACAATCATGCAAAGTCAGAACAACCCCCAGAACCAGCCCCACTACGCAAGATTTCACAAGACCAGGGCTGCCCAGGATCTCACAGGAGTCTCCCAGAGTCCAGTAATCAAACAGAAGAGCTTAAAAGTGCTGGAAAGAGCTTTTGTGCCCCTTGTCTGGCTTACTGGGCTCTCAGATGGTCGCATGAGGGCTCTGGAGCTCCCACAAGATTTTGCAGGGCTGTCCAAGATCCAGTGTGATTTTTTGTGATCTGCATTAAGCTGTAATGCAGCATTAAGCTGCATTAAGTTGCAATCCTATTCCTAATAGAATATTCTAATATTCAGTCCTAATATTCTAGAAAAGGAAAATAACTTCCGCACAGTGAGACACCATATGACTATATGACCCTTGACTGCAGAGGTGCATTCCTTAGACGAGGATATTACATTAGGTTAGTTAACATTTCAATGCATTCAAGCACATATCCTACTCCTTTGTCATGACAAAGATTAAGGAAACTAAAAGTACACTTTTGAGGAAATCAAAGAATAACGCTGTTAATCTAGCTGTCTGTTATATATAGTCCATATAAAATATACTTTCCTTTATATAAAATAGATGAACTGAAGCTGAGAATAAGTGGATTTTATGCACCCAATAAAGACAAGGCATAAGGGAAATTAATGAAGCAGACATTTGTGTTACCATAGGGGCAAATACAAAAGACTTGAACAAGCATAAGGAAGTCAGTGGAATTACTACAAATGTTAAAGAGTCACTGAATAACCATCTATGTCAACATCTTAGTTCATGATGAGCCTAGACATAGATTATCCTAGCTAAAAATCAATGGATTTTTAAAAAAATCTATTTAGAATTTTAATACTGTAGTCAGAATTCTAAGTCATAAGTTCTGATGCATAGGATTTAGTGCTCAGAAAATGAAGAATTGTATGGCAGTTAAAATGCATCTCAGCTCCCTGAGAAGCCCTCTTCTGGGCTGAATCCAGCAGAATAAATCTCCTACTGCTCATTCCTGATAAAATGTGCGTGGGTGGTTATACTACAGCAGTGTCTCTAGCCCTCCCTTCTGGTAAATGCTTCCAGTCATTTTTCTTACACCCACACATGCTCTCTAGCTTCTCACACAGAAAATTAATGACGCCTTTTTGACATTAGAGGTATAGTAGAAATGGGACCTCTTTTTCTGTGTATGTGCTGTCTAAAACGCTTCTGCCTCTGAAGTCCTTAAAAAGTGCAGTGTAAGAACATTAATCTCCTATAGTCTTCCTAAATGCCAAGCCAAAACTTTGTCTGCTGCTGCACATATCAAGGATTTATAATGCTCTAAATCAAGGCTATTAACCTGTGCTGGCCAAAAGTGAAGATTTGGTTTTTTAAAATGTCTCTCAGTAGACAAGAGGGAATTCTTAATTTTCCCCACCATAAAATATTTAATACTGTATGCTTTTCAATTGCAGTGGTGAACCAGCAGCCCATAGACTTCATCCCTCTCCCTTTCATTATTTGGCCCACCTGGCATCCCTCAAATTTTCCAGAAGCTTCAGCAGTGGCAGTGGTACCTGAAATAAATCCAGGAGCCACATCTATCATTTAGGGAAAGTAGGCAAAGCAGTGGGTACCACTGCCATACTAGACTCAACAGAGAAGAAACTGTCTGCCCTGTGTAGCATTGTGACGGGGAAGCAAAACATTCTTCTCACTCTACACCAGTGTGGTGTAGTGGTTAAGAGCAGTAGACTCATAATCTGGTGAACCGGGTTCGCGTCTCCGCTCCTCCACATGCAGCTGCTGGGTGACCTTGGGCTAGACACACTTCTTTGAAGTCTCTCAGCCCCACTCACCTCACAGAGTGTTTGTTGTGGGGGAGGAAGGGAAAGGAGAATGTAAGCCGCTTTGAGACTCCTTCGGGTAGTGATAAAGCAGGATATCAAATCTAAACTACTCCTCCTCCTCCTCCTCTTCTTCTTCCTGCCCCCCTCGGGTCAAACATGCCTGTGTGGAAAGGAGGGCAAATATTTGCTTTGAAGGGATTTCTGCTTCCTCCCTCCTTCTGCACTTCTTCTTTTGGCCAACTGTTCTGGAAACAGGAAAACATGTTCCAATCAACTACCCAGCAATAAACAGAGCAGATTGGAACACTCCTCCTTGTTCTGTGCCACCAAGTAACTTACCAAGCACATAGCCAGTTCCCAAGCCTGGGGCAGTTCCATAGCTCTTGCAGAACCAGGGAGAAAAAAGAAAATCCCGGAGTGAGGCAGCATCCCCTCTCCAAGCAATCTCTCCTTCCCCCTGAAACGGTGCAGCAGATCGGGTTTCATGCATATGCACACTTTTCATGCACTCAGTTGCCTATTTGCGCTCTGGTCATTTCCACTTCAGCTAGTCACCACAGGCGTGTGCTCCGCCACCCCACCTCACAAGAAATAAAGTTGCTTTCTGCTTGTGGGGCAGTGAGGGAGAGGGCGGCGGCAATCGGAGGGTGTAGAAACTCTCAGATCCTGCCCAAGGAATAAAACTAATGTGAGCAAGCGAGGGACGGGCAGGTGGTGATGAGCACTCCCCATGTGACGGTTCTGCTGGCCCAGAAGAAGAAAGCCAAAGAGGGTGAGTGGGGGTGGCGAGACAATTGGGGCGACCATGCAGTGCCTGGCCTCCTCGTGACAGTGGCAGCAAGCCGGCACACAGAAGCAGTTTCCAGCATTCTTGCATAATTGAAGGTAATAAGTAAACAATACTGTTTTTGTACAATGTCAGATTGCTTTTGAATGGGAAGCAAAAATATTGCCACAATGCTAGTTTTGTTATAAGGTAAAGGACCCCTGACCATTAGGCCCATCCAGTCGTGACCAACTCTGGGGTTGCGCGCTCATCTCGCATTATTGGCCGAGGGAGCCGGCGTATAGCTTCCAGGTCATGTGGCCAGCATGACAAAGCCGCTTCTGGCAAACCAGAGCAGCACATGGAAACACCGTTTACCTTCCCACTGTAGTGGTTCCTATTTATCTACTTGCATTTTGATGTGCTTTCAAACTGCTAGGTTGGCAGGAGCTGGGACCAAGCAACGGGAGCTCACCCCGTCACAGGGATTCAAACCGCCGACCTTCTGATCAGCAAGCCCTAGGCTCAGTGGTTTAACCACAGCGCCTCCTGGGTCCCAGTTTTGTTATAGACATGAGCATTTCCTACCCTGAATGTACTTCTGTTAGAAAAACCAAAGTGCAATAATTGAAATGGCAACCTCTTTCTTTTTACAATTTTCACCAGCTTAGAAAGTTCATGCTGACATATTGGATTGTGTCAGCCTTCAGCTTCCATTACATTTGACAGGCTTATTTCTGTGTATTATGTTTGCAGAAAAGATGATAGATGACCTTATAAAATCAGAAATGTGGATAGAGAGCATTGGGTTTGCTTTTATTATACATGGGAAGACCGGTCGCACAGGACCATTATGTCCAACACACCGTTAGAGCAACACAAGATGGGACAGATCAATTGTAAAACTACTTGCTGGCCTCAAAATGCCCATCTGTTTCTTAACTGTTAAACTTTAAATGTATTGCTTTTAATACCGACTGGGACAAATAATGTTAAGTGGGTACTTGTGCCATGTATGTGTATCCTTTCCCAACACTGCAATTTTTATTCCACTTATTTTGTCCAAAGATTAGGTACATTATATAATCACATCAAGGCTGCTATATAAATTAGGCTGAAATTTAATAACATGGATCCAAACGTATCTAATAAAAGCAACAATATTTTATGTTGGTTAATGAGAGCCAATGTGGTATCGTGGGTAGAATGTTGGACTTGTACTAGGGATAGCTGGATTCCCATTCCAATTGCTTTCTTCCCTATCGTTCTGCTTTAACTTAAGAAAAATCAGACATTCCTCTACAGGTGAAGTGACTGTATCATGTAAGCATCACACAACTCCTTCCTAATGAAGCCATTTTTCTGCTCTATCAATGCTCTATCAGGGTTATTACAAATGTTTTGAAGGCAAATGCTTCAAGCGCCTGGTATTAGATAATAGTCAAGAAAAGGTGCTAGAAGGAGCCAAATCATGACTATGAGTAATACTTCCCACAATGTCACACTCCACTCAGACTACCTTCAATTTATTGTTTTCCTTGTCAATGATTCAAATGAAGCCATTAAACATTCAACTTTTAGAAGTTGTAGGTTAGCACTTCAATATACAGTACTATTAACAGTTTTAGAGATCCTGAGGACACAAGGCCCTGTTTATTTTTCTGTCTGGGTAGTACCTCAAGAGATTTACTGCAAGCAGCTCTCAAAAATGATAAAGTCGTTTTCTAAAACTCAGCTTTCTGTGGATGATTGATTTCTTGAATGCGGCAGGAGTGAAGAAGACAGAGACAAGTAAGATCCATAACAAATCTCTCTCTTTTGACAAAGTCAAAAGGTAGAGGCGACATCATTAAAACTTCCACAGGAAAGCTCCACAACTTGAATTGTTTTGCCAAGGATCAACTTTCAAACTTCACAAGAGGCAAAAATGAACTTCCAATACCTTCATGATGAAGGGAAGCTTAACAAATCTTAATATCACATTATGTCCAACAACTAATAGCTATAGGAAGCTAAGCCATGGTTTGGCTTAGCATTATGTCCAAATCCTGGCTTACGGTTTGCGTTCCCCCAAACAAATCACAAGCTGTAAGCTTAAAGAGGCAGTGGTTAGAGTGTTGGACTACCACATTGGAAACCAAATACAGTGGTACCTCGGTTTAAGTACACAATTGGTTCCAGAAGTCTGTACTTAACCTGAAGCGTACTTAACCTGAAGCAAACTTTCCCATGGAAAGTAATGGAAAGTGGATTAATCCGTTCCAGACAGGTCCACGGAGTACTTAAACTGAAAGTACTCAAACCGAAGCGTACTTAAACCGAGGTATGACTGTACCTGCTCAGCCATGAAGCTTACTGGGTGACCTTGGGCTAGCCACCATATCTCATAGCCTAAATTTTGTGAGAGTAAAATGAAGAGGGAGAGAACCATGGGTGGCACTTTGAGCTCCTTGGAGGAAAGGTAGGATAAAGATGTAACAATAAACAAACAAAGGAAAACCTTGTTTACAGCTTGTTTCGAGGGAGACAAACCATGAGCTCACACTAGCATAAGAACCTGCTTGATCTGCACAATGGTCCATCTAGTTCAGCATCCTGTTCCCACAGTGGCCAACCAGATCCTTACAGGAAGCCCACAAGCAGGACCCAAGTGCATGCAAGAGCACTCTCCTCCCCACAGTTTCCAGCAATCATTCAGAAACATACAGCCTCCAACCATGGGTGCAGAGCACAGCCATCATGGGCAGTAATCACTGATAGCCTTTAAGTCCATGAATCTATACGATCCTATTTTAAAGCCATCCAACTTGGTGGCCATCACTGTCTCCTGTAACAGCTAGTTCCATAGTTTAATTATGCACTGATGAAGAAGTGCTGTCTGTCCCGAATCCACCAACATTCAGCTTCATTGCCTTACCATATGCTCTAGTGTTATGCAAGAGAGAGAGAAATTCCTATCCACTTTCTCCATACCATGCATAATTTTATATACTTCTATCATGTCACCTCTTTCTTGTCTTTTCTCTAAACTAAATAACCATGAATATTCCCATCAGGGCTGGCTCTAAGGCAAGGCTGGGTGGCGCAGGGCGCCAGGGGGGCGCCGCGTGTCTGTGCCCGCCCGCCAGCCATGGTGGGAAACGGGGCGAGGGGGGGCGCCGGAGCGATCTTTGCACCACGACGCCAGATATGCTTAAGACGGCCCTGATTCCCATCTTTCTTCTTAGGAAAGTTGTTCCATCCCCTTTATTATTTTGGTTGCCCTTTTTGAACATTGTCCATATCCATAATATCCTTTCTGAGGTAAGGGGGCGAGAAGTGTACACAGTGCTCCAAATGGGGTCACACCATGTATTATGATAGTGGCGGTATTATTTTCACTGCCTTTCCTAATGATCCCTAGCAAGAAATTCACCTTTTTCATAGCTGTCACACACTGGGTCCACAACCCCAAGGTCTTCTTCCTGGTCAGTCACTGCCGCTTCAGAACCCATGACCACGTATGTGATTCCCCCCCCCATCGCCCTTACATGTATCACTTTATCTGAATTAAATAATACATTATTTCACCACAACAGTACTTGCATAATAAGAATACAGTGGTACCTCTACTTACGAATTTAATGCGTTCCGAATGCACATTTGTAAGTCGAAAAAAATTGTAAGTCAAATCCCATAGGAATGCATTGGGAGAAAAAAATCATAACCCTATCTAAAAATTCATAAGTAGAAAAAATCCCATCTAAACTGCATCCAAGATGGCGGACGGAGCTCCATTCGTAAGTAGAAACTTTCGTAAGTAGAGTTAATCGTAAGTAGAGGTACCACTGTATCAGTTCCACCATGGTTGGTAGGAGTCAGTAGGAGTACAGATACAGACATGAATCCACTACTCTGGGCCTTCCCAGCTGTTTGTTAGGGTTGCTCTCAAAGACATCACATGAGGGTTGCATATGTAATACAGTGGGCATGCATTTGCCATGAAAAATGTTGTGAGTGTACATGACAGCATGGAGATAACGCATTATCACCAATTAGTGTCTACAGAACAGGCTGCTGTTAAATTGCACAAAAGCGGGGGCCAGTACCAAGAACTAGGAACCCTTATTAGGCAAGACAGTTGGTTTGGTTTGAATATTTTTATGCTGTTTTCCAACAACCAAGGTGAGCTCAAAGCAGCTCACAACAACAATAAAGCATTAACAAATACAGAGAGCACTTCCTAATTGAGGGCGGAAATATACAATAAGTACAATAAATGAATCAAAACAATAAAATTACAATAAATGAACCAAAAGAGTACAAATCACAAAATATGAGCCCATCAATCCTCTTCACTTGAATGACTGTTTGCTATCGCATCTAAGACACCTGTCATCAAGTGCATCACCTGTTGGGTAACAGCTACTCTAGGCAAGCTAAATTGAAGAGGTCACCCCTGCTACAGCAAACCTGGACAGGTAAAAGAAACACCCACAGCATTCTATAGTACAATCAGAACTATCATACCCTCCAACATTCCTCATATGAAAATAGGAGCCATTTCTCACTCCCCCCCCTAATTGACCCTCAACCCCCCATTTTTTGTGTCCCTGCCTCCAAAGCATTTCCTATCAGAAGAAGAGCAAGTGGCTCCACCAATACATCAATGGGAACACAGCACACACACTATCCACCGTACTGAGAAAAACCTTTATTCCTTGTTTTGTTTTATTCTTTGATAGTTACAAAAAGAAACACATACCCCAATAAATAAATTTTAGAAAGGTGCAAGGTTAGATGTCAATACACCTTGTGCTCCATTCCCTCCTTCTTCCCGCCCTGCGTGGCCCTGCCATCTGCCCCTCGGAGCTGGTGTATCACACAGGGCTGGGCCCCGGCAGCTGCTATGAGCTGCCCAATGGGGAAGAGGCCACAGGATGCTCCCTCACAACAGCCACCCTCACCACCACTTGGGGAAAGTGCTGGCTCATCCCCATCCCCTGTTTGGTGGCAGCAACACTGGTGTGGGAAATAGGGACATTCTGGGATCAAATCAGAAGCCGCAATGGCTTTCATAATTCTGGGACTGCCACTGGAAAATCAGGACACTTGGAGGATATGAACTATTCACTTAATTTGAAATTTTATCTGAAAACAGCATGCACCGATTTATTTAGTCACCTCCATTTTCCAGTTTGAATCGAAGCACTAACGTTTTACAATTATTTTTAGACTGTCAGAAATCAACCTTGTGCTTTAGAGAAAATACTATTAATCAAGTATTTAAACAGGAAACAATAAAATAATTAAAGAAATTCACTCTCTATATCACTAGTTTCAATGCAAGACTGTCCACAAAGTAATTCCCTTTTCCCAAGACAAGGTCAGAGAGTCTAGACTGTTGTGAGCCATAAGATGATGGTGAGTACACAACCCCAAAATAGCTTGCAGGGGTAATAATTTAAAATGAAACCACTTAATAATAATAAATTAATAAATTTTATTTATACCCTGCCCTTCCCAGCCAAGACCAAGCTCAGGGCAGCTAACACCAAAAATAACACTTAGAAGAGTACGCACACATTTTGCTTCAGAAATTTCTAGTTGGTCTGGAGGGCAAAGAAACAATTAAGGAGAAAGGGCCGAGTCATCAAAGGAAGCAAAGACCTTCAGGTGGCTGAATGTGGTAAAAGTGAAGGAGTGATATATAAAGGTGTGCAAAGGTATACATGGATATAGCTATTGTTTATGACTAGCCATATTCTGATAAACCGGGGGGGGGGTATTATCAAGGCCTTTTAAAAAGAAGCAAAAACTCAATAGTACTCAAATGCTTGACTGAAGTACTCTGTATTTCTGGAGATTCTCAATGAAGCTTGATGGATCTTGTTCAAAATCAATATTCATTTATAATGACATCATACTGGCTCTCTTTAACCACTGCAAATTGGATTTGCCCAGGCTGTTCTGTTGCAGTTGGGAATTTAACTGACTGTACAATGTTGTTTCTCTATGCGCTAATATTGGGCTGTAATATTTTACCTATTAAAATATTAAAAGTTTATTGTAATGAAATCATTTTATAATTTCCATAGCGAATGAAGTGAGAGCAAGTGTACATGCCCCTTGAAAATAGATAGCAAAGATTAAAGCAAGTTGCTCTGCCTCAGATCCATTAAGGTACTTACATAGAGAGCATTTAACAACAGGAAAATGAGTATGGTCAATACAGGACCTCAATCAACGAGTAAAACAAGGTATGGTTTCTAAAATACATTTTACTTGCTCTCATAATCAGCAAAATTATGCCTGGCATGCTCTGGTCCATAGGGTCACGAAGAGTCGGACACAACTAAACGGCTAAACAACAACACAGGGACGTAGCCAGGATCAAAATTAGGGGGGGCAAGGGGCGGGGCCAAGGCACAGGGTGAGGGGCCACAGTGGGGCAAGGAAAGCCATGGTCGTTCAGGGCCAAGGGGGCGCCAGGATCAGCCCGAAATCGGGCTGCTCCAACCCCCTCCTCCCCCTCCGCAATCGGCAGGGGCAAGGGGGCGTCAGGATCAGCCCAAAAATGGGCTGCTCCGACCCCCTCCTCCCCCTCCGCAATCGGCAGGGGCGAGGGGGCGCCAGGATCAGCCCAAAATCGGGCTGCTCCGACCCCCTCCTCCCCCTCCGCAATCGGCAGGGGGCACCAGGATCAGCCCGAAATTGGGCTGCTCCAACCCCCTCCTCCCCCTCCGCGATCAGCAGGGGGCGCCAGGATCCCCTCAAAATTGGGCTGTTCCGATCCCCTCCTCCCCCTCCGCGATCACCGGGGCGGGTGGAGGGAAAGCTGGCTTTCCCTCCACCCACCCCACAGCCAGCCAGGGAGAAGGGAGACAGCACCGGGCGGCGGCGGACAGCGAGGCAGGCTGGCCACCAGAGGCCCTGCTTCTAGGGGGGCAACTGCCCCTTCCTGCCCCCCTGCCTACGCCCATGCAACAACAATCAGCAATATGCAGTTTCCCAGTCAGAGCTACTTCTTTTCTTCTTCCCACAGCCAGCTGCCTCAATTATTCTGCCAGTTCTTTACCCCTTTCCATGATTTAAACTATTCTATCAGGACTAAGAGACAGTTGTCTTTGGCATGCCCTTCCGGGACACTTGGGCCATGGCATCTGCCTAAGTGTGCTGCATGGTTGACAGTAGGCCTGATCATGGTGACAGCAACCTGCAGCCTTCAATCATGTGGATAATCCCAGTGTTAACGCCCCACCACAGGTCTAGGCTTAATCACACCATCAGAGGCTACAGACTCCTGCTTCTACCTCACCATGCTTAGTTTTATGTTACAAAAATAACCTTTAATATGTGCATGCATGGGGGCATGCGCGCACACACTGTCATTTACATTAAACAAAAATCAATGTCAAATGCATTTGTCATTGTTTCTTAACTGTTGCTTTGTTGAGGTCTATATGACCCCAATACATTTAAATATATATTTAAATTAAATTACTACTGCATTTGCAAACACAGGAGTCAAGCTGAACTGCAGTCCTTTTAAGACCCTAATCTAAGGATATTTGCCAGAATTTATTTAACTTTAGGAAGCAATTGCCTGCAGTATTACAGGAATGTTACACGTCGTAATGCTACTGCAGTCAGTCAAAATCACAATGCCCAGATTTTAAACACCTTGCAGATATTAACAATAATCACTTAAATCACATATACACTAGTGGAGGGGGGCAGGGAACCCATCATTGTAGAGGTCTGTACTGTATTTATTTTCTTCCAAGAGGTGAGGTGTTCTAGAAGAAAGCATTGGAAATTTATGGTACTTGCTTTAACTACAAATATACAAACCAAATGGAAGATGGCAGGATCCCCAAGAACATACTCTACGGGGAGCTGGCTTCAGGCACTAGGCCTGTTTCCAGACTAACTCTGTGTTCCAAGCAGGTGCTGTAACTCTCCAATGGCTTAACTTTACCCCCAACTTTACTTCCATTGTCTCCTGAGACAGAGGGATACCAACGAGAAGCATAGCATAAGTGGAGGTATAGAAATATCAGACAGCTGAACCCCAGGGTCATCCGCGACTGGACCTAATGGTCAGGGGTACCTTTACCTTTACCTTACTTCCTGCTAGAGAACGTAGGTACAATTCAGTAGGAGCCCAATAGACAGCCAGGGACATGGCTTCCATGCATTTCTGCTGTGCACACTATAAGGAGCTCTATCACACTGGGCTTGCAATATCTGTGCAAGCTCACAGGAAGCTGCGTGTGCCAGAAGGCCAGAATGACAATGACGTTACTATACAACACATGTCTTCTAGAGTGCTTGATTTTACAACGCTTCAAAACTGCAGCCAGCAATTAAACCAAATCTCTCTGCAGAAATTTGAAAGGACCAAATGTGAAGAATTCAGATTATTTCAAGCCAATGACAGCGGCTATCTACACTGCATCAATTCTGCAATGTTTTCTACACAACCATTATGTAAAGTAGCAGCTTACTTCTAGCATAAAATCCTGTCAATCATAATGCTCTGTGAAATTACATATATGCACATCCATCAAAAGTTTGATGGATTCATGCCTCCAAGGGATTAAATGTTAAAGAAGTGATTTAATAATCTGAAAAGGTATGTTTAAATTATAAAGCAATTATCCATTTGCACCTAATCCATCTTGCCGCTTCCAGAAATAATATTCATGTTCTACAACCTCAATCTACTAAAGCACCAACAAAAAATTAGGAAGTTTTCACTATACACCAGAATTACTATCTTGCACCCAAAAAGCAAAACTGCTTATAAGATATAATATAATCAAGCTCTATATACAGGATTCTCATTCAAATTTATTTTTTAAAAAATTCCTTCAGTAGCACCTTAAAGACCAACTAAGTTTTTATTTTGGTATGAGCTTTCGTGTGAAAGCTCATACCAAAATAAAAACTTAGTTGGTCTTTAAGGTGCTACTGAAGGAATTTTTTTATTTTACTTCGACCCAGACCAACACCTGTAATTTGGTTACCTACCTGTAACCAAATTTATTTTTGTTATTTATTTTTCTGTTTATTTGCTCTGCTCACAATACTTCAGAAAATAATTGTTTTACATGTGCTTTATTTGATATTTAAACCTTGGAAGGAAATGCAACCTTTGTTATAGAATGTCTTGTCTTTAAAAAAATGCAGCATAATTTCTTTTTTTATTAAGCTCCTACAACCGTAATGTTAATGTTGTTTTCCAAATAATGTTGCACAGTGGTTGGAAGCCTGAATGTATTTTAATACAATATAATATAAATAAAATCATGTTTTATGCAGCAAAATGAGAGTGCTAATAATGCCATTAGAATGTTAATAATAACAACAGAAAGTTTTCTGTAACCTTTTTTGTTGCTAAATAAGAAAATGGCTATATTGATCTTTAAAAAACAACAACTGGCTTGACAGTAGTATATAAATTAAATAAGTAACATTTTGACTAAACAAGCAAACTACACTAGAAGCTGAAGCCTGAACCTTTCAACCCAACGGTCACATTAGTTACCTGGTTTGTCCTCTAACCTTTTCAGACCCAGAACCCACTTTTAACCAAAACAAGCATTTGGGCACCCATTTCTTAAGTCTTTTTGAACATACCTGCATGGCAGTAGTGCTCCTGTTGCAATCTTCCTTGGATTTGGCTGCAACCCATTAGTGCAGGGCTCCCAAACTAAGGCCCGAGGGCCAGATGCGGCCCAATCGCCTTCTAAATCCGGCCAGCGGACAGTCCGGGAATCAGCATGTTTTTACATGAGTAGAATGTGTCCTTTTATTTAAAATGCATCTCTGGATTATTTGTGGGGCATAGGAATTTGTTCTTTTTTTTTCAAAATATAGTCCGCCGCCCCGCCCCGCCCCCAATGTCTGAGCGACAGTGGACACCGGCCCCCTGCTGAAAAAGTTTGCTGACCCCTGCATTTGTGGGTCCAGTCAAGACTTAAGTGTTCTAGCTTACTATGTAGCCTAATTGGATTCATCTGCTGCTATTGCAATTCCTTATTACTCAACATTTTCATCACCTCATTTACCATTATAACATTGGGCCTTCAGTTGCCCACTACTGCTATTATGGAGAAACACATAGACTAGAAGTACTGAAAAGGAAAAGTCACCCAGGCAACTATCTGCAAGTTTTGCCTACTAATAGTAAGGCCTACCCTGCAGATGGGCCAGTGTGCTGCAGCTTCTGGAACACAAACGAGGAAACCCCAGGGGTAGGGGTTTGCCCAGACTGGCTATACCTAGTTCTAGGTGCTAGGAAGAGCTTTGCTCTGGCTCATCCTAGAATAAAGATTTGCAGGGGTAGGAGTTTAGCTTCAAGACAACAAACCTCTCAACTGTACTGCCCAAATTTAGGCCTATAAAACTTGAGAAAATTAGTTAAACCCAATTCCAAAGTTGATGCTAAACATTTTCTTTTTTCCCCCTTTGCTTTCGCTTCTGAATATGAATCTTAAAAAGAAAGCTGTGTGGTTGAATCTCAATGTACAATCCATCTAGTACATTAGCTATAGCTCAGTCAGTAGAGCATGAGACTCTTAATCTCAGGATTGTGGGCCTGCACTGGTCAAAAGATTCCTGCAATGCAGGGGGTTGGACCAGATGACCCTCGTAGTACCTTCCAACTCTACAGTTATGATTGTATGATTCTATCTATGTATATATAATTAAGCAAGACATTAATGTTTGTAGAAATACCGGTATCAATATGGGCATGATGCATTGATTGGAAAGACAATTTTGATTAATAATAATCATGGTGCCGTGCCAGTATGCTGAAATCTATTCTAAATTAGTTTATTAGAAACACACATTTATATACAACAGTGACCATTCAAGATAAAAAACAGTCCAATTTTTACTTCCTTAAGCTCTCATCCCGTTACTGCATCCTTTTGGTGACCATTGACATCATTACTTTAGAATACCCACAACCAATTTTCACATGGTAGCAAGAATGAAGCAAATTTCCATTTGCACAGTTTAAATAATTCTGGTGACCACATACCATAATTATCCTGTTTCTTCCTGCACCTATAATCAGATTGATAAAGTATGAGCAGCAAAATTCATACTTTTATAACATAGCAAGTACTACTCCCAGCTATTTGTCAACATAAAGTATGTGTATAGTTAGGCACTTACTTCTTTTAAAAAAAGGAAAAGGAAACTTGTTCCAAAATACTGACTAGAATAAAGTAGGATGGAAATGGAGAAAAACCAAACTGCATTACCAAACTGTTCTTTCCAGACTCTTCATGGGAGGAAGCAGAAACACAAGGTGTGAAGAAGCACAAACCTCTGTCAGTTGTGGTACACTGACTAGAATTATGTAATAAGCTGAGGTAGAATTGGGATATGGGCTGCTGATATCACAAATACTCTCAAAGCAAATGAACAGTAAATCCTCTGTAGTTCTTAGGAACAGCAGATCTAGGGGTAGAAGTATTTTCTGAAGGGAACCAGCCTCAGGTGGAGTAGAAAAGCTCTTGATACCCACACACACACCTGCCTCTTTACCTATGGAATATTATGCTGACAGACTTGCTCCAGAGCAAGTAGTCAAACCTAGTGCTTGAGTGATACCACCCCTGTAGATGTACCCCACACTACTTGTACTGGCAGATAAGCCATACCTGGTGTGGATTCTCTCTTTTATGCAACACTTATAAGAACAGAAATCATCTAAGGGTTTTTACCCGGTAAATCTAGATGTAAGTGCTTTAGAAGTAGCAGACCTCTTATCGCATCAATGGGATAAGAATACTGTAGTAGATTCACAGACCAGGATACCCAAGTCTAAGAAACAAATTTTGAATGCAAGATAAAATATGGTAGTTCTGACCTTGTAACATAAATGTTCCTACTGCTTTATCTAGATATGCACACAAAGAGGCTTCACCAGGAGCTAATGTTGTTAAACAAACCACTTGTAGCTGCTGTCTTATTCTAACCCAAAGAGAAAAGATTGTAGTAAATTAAAATATAGTTTCTTCTTATTTGATCCATATGGTCAAACAAACTGATCCTCATTTACGTTTACAGTACTATGAAAATATATTTCCTAATGAGACATATGCATTCCATGCAATATGCAATTTCATTTCTCTGTTACAAATCTAGCAAATCTTCATCAGTTTTTCTGCAAACAGAACCTCTGCCTTTAAAAAAGCCTTCCAAATAAAGAGCTTAAAATAGAATAACTCAGAAACATAAAACAGACATATTTAACAGAGGGACACCACAGCTGACATTTCCTAAACCACAATTATCATCTAGATCTGGAACAGAGTGTTCCTTTAACCAAATGTTGGCGAACTATAATACTATGATTGCCGTAAAATGAAAATCCAGTGTACCTTGGAATCTATTGTAATAGAGAGATGAATTTTAAGAGATTTTGAAAATGGAAAAACATGAATAGCAGGAGGCAATACTCAAAGGTACATAAGCATCACTAGTCTGGTGGGGAAATGCACATACTTTTTTTGCTGCACAGAAACCAAAGGAATATGCCACCTTGGGAAATGTCTGACAGTTGCTGTCACTGAATACCCGGGATTTGGTTTACGAGTTAGTCTATCTGACCAAGGCCCCTCTAAGCCTAGCATTTCATTTTCAACAGGCAGCCATTCAAACATCTTTGGAACATCTTAAGGAAGGCACGAAGGATCTCCTTTTATTTGTCCCTAGCATTTAGTACTCCAAATGCTACTGGCATGAAAGCTCCATTTAACTATCATGGCTAATAGCCATAAATAGTCCTGGTTTTTAATTTATTCATGCTTATAAACCGGTTGCTATCACCACATCTTGTGGTAGCACATTTTCCTTTAAATTCACACTATCATTTTGAATTAAAAAGTAAGATTTCTTGCTGTGAGCTGTATTAGTTCTATCATTTGCACATAATACCAGACAGGGGAAACCAAGACAAGATAATCTAAATCAAATACTGTACTGTACTAAACCATTAACTGTTTTTGCTTTAATTTCCACAATAACCATATTACACAGTGCAGGTAGATAGATAACGAAAGATGGGAACAGTTGTATGTTCAGTGCTTATCACTGGTTTAAAACCTCTTAATTTTCATGCACACCACAAGCATCCAAAGTAGCAGGAATGTTAGTGTATTGCAGCAAAACAGCGCTGTGATCCTATGCATGTTTAATCCGATGTATACCCCACTGAATTTAAAGAGCACAAAGGCATAATCCTAACCATCTACTCAGAAGTAAGTCCTATTGAATTCAATGGAGCATACTCCCAGGTAAGTAGGATTAGAATTGCAGCCTTACTACCAGGTAATTGTGTATAATCCTATTCACGCTTACTAGGAAACAAAGACCACCATGCACAGTGGACATTATTTCCAAGTGGACATGCATATGCATAGCACTGGATTATCATGGTACTGTAAAGACTAAGACATTTATTGAAACATATGCTTTTGTGGTCTAGAGTGGACACATAAACATGGCTGTCAGGTACACAGTAAAGGCATGATATTTAAAATGTTGTACAAAGCAACCCTTTGTGTTATAACACGCATCCCCAAACTGCGGCCCTCGAGATGTTTTGGCCTACAACTCCCATGCTCCCTAGCTAACAGGACCAGTGGTCAGGGATGATGGGAATTGTAGTCCAAAACATCTGGAGGGCCGAAGTTTGGGGATGCCTGTGTTATAATCTGCAGCACATTTTACCTCATAGCCAACACTGTAGAAACATTCTTTCCTTTAAAAAAAATACTTATTACAAATCCTTATATTCCACTGAGCTCCCAATCATCTCTCATTTAGATAACTGATCAGATCCACACCTGTCAGCTTCAGTAATGGTGCAGCCATCAGGTACTCACAGATCATTCCCCAAGTTCACTATGTAAATATTTTCCAGAGCCTCAAGGAAAACAGTCAAGCACCAAAATCAGATAACTGAAAACTTCTTGATACTTTACATCCAAGTTGGTTATTTTTTTGCTGTTATAAGACCTCACCTTTTCACATCCCTTTTGTAAACTGAGGTTTAATATCTTGTCAAAACAATGAAATTGCTTTCACACAGGATACATGCCAGTGATCTAGCAGTCACTGCGGTATTCATATTTGGTGGAAACAACTATGATAAATAGGACGAAAATCCAAACACTCCAGATCTGTTGAACTTACCCTCATCTATTTGGAATAAATCTGATAAAAGCTGATTAAACAGCTTGTCTCCATTCAAATACAGAGCACGTTCACAATATTTAGGCAAATTGTGCATAGTGGTTTTAAAACTTATATTTGGGAACACACCAGTCTCACACACCTTGTCTCATGGGTTCCATCTCTGGTGTGACTAAACACCACAGATACATTTGCAGGGTTTAATGAACACTTCCTGGCTTCAGCCCCTGCGAAAACCTTGCATGGAATCTGTACACAAAGGCCGCCATGGGTGATGGTACTGGTGTAAATTCACCGAGGTGTGTTGCGTGCTGGGAAGCTGCAGTCAGCTGGAACCTCCCAGCACATGTACTCCCAGCCAAATATGCACATGCATAATAGCGGCACGTGACAATCTACAGGCAGGTCCGTTGGCTTCCCCCCCCCCCCACCCTGAAGGTTGGGTTTTGTTTTTTGTTTCTTTTGCATACGGAGTAAAGCTGGAAGGTGACCCTTTCTCTGCCATTTCAGCACACAGGCAGCCCACCTTTTCTATGCCCTGTTGCTGCCATTCCACCTCAACACAGCGGCATTAGGGTCGTCGTCCCCCCCCCCGTCTTCCCTGCAGCCCAGTGGGCGCCCATGCAGCTTGACAAGCGCTCCTTCAAAGCCTACGGGCTTTTCTCCAGTGCACTAAGGCATGGCGGTAGCGCATACTAGGGCTTGCCATTTTTTCCCGCCTTCTGCTACTCCGAACCGGGTGGGGTGAGGAGAGGCACCAATCCGGACACTTTGCAGCTGGGGGTGGCGGGGTGGGGTAGCGGGGTTGTTGAGGGAAGGAAAGAGCACCTTACCAGTCCGTGTGAGGCTCATCGATGACCAGGAGCAGCTTGAACTTTTTGGCTGCCGCCGGGGAGGACGAGCCCGCGTCCACCAAGCCAGCCGAGGCTGCCGTCTGCTTCACAGCATTGGAGAGCGAGCTGAAGAAGCTGCTGCCCACCGACTGCTGCTGCTGGGGCGGCGGCTGCTGCTGCTGCTGGGGCGCCGCCGCCGCCGCTGCCGCCGGCTGAGGCTGCCTGCGCTCCGAGGCCGGGGAAGCCGAGGCCGAGGACGACGAGGAACCAGGCGCCGGCGCCGCCGCCGCCGCTGCTGCTGGCGGGGGAGGTTGCTGTGGCTCCGGCCGCTGCAGGTCGGTCATGTAGCCATTGGGCAGGTTGGCGATGAAGCTGCTGTCCGAAAGCCTGCGCCGCAGAAAGTTCATCATTTGGCCGCCACGAAGGAGAAGAGGATACTGGCAGTAGGGACGGCGAGGCAGGAGGCGCTGGGAGGAACAAAGCCTGGCAGGCTGCTGGGCGCTCGGCACGCCGCCGCCGCCTCGCTGGGTCGCTCAGAGGAGGGAAAGGGCTGCCTGCCTCTCGCTTGCACAGCGCTGGAGCCGTCGGCTGCTACTGCTACTGCTGCTGCTTCTGCGCTCGTCCCGCCCTCCGGTCTCTAGGTGGCAGCCGCCCAAGCCCGCTGCTTCTGCTGTGAATGTGAGCAGGCAGAGCAGCGGAGGACGCCCAGCCCTAGCCGCTTCACTGGCGAGATGAAAGGGGGACCCTCCGACAAGGCGGCGGCGCTCGTGGGCTCAGCGCCGACTAGCGCTCATTTCGGCGGGAAAGCCCTTCGCAGTCCCGGTCTCCCCCGCCCCGCCTCGCCTCGCCTCCCCTGCCTCCCCTCCGGACACGGGAAAATCCTCTTCAAAACAACCCCTCCCATCACCTGTGCTTTACCTCAGGGAGAGATGGTTTCCTACGGAAAGCTTCCTTTGCAACGGGGGGGGGGGGACCTCCCCGCAAGAAAAACTACGGGGGGTTTCTCATCAGACTGCTTCGACCTCCCTCCAGCCATTTGGTAAGGAAAGTCCTTCACACCAGTCAAGCTTCACTGCAGAGCATTTACTGCCATGAGAAGTGGACGTTCTCGGGTACATTTTTTTGACATGTGGCACCATAAGCATGAGGCAGGGCCGGCCCACCCACAAGGCAAAGTGCTGCGACCACCTCAGGCGGTAGGATCCACAGGTGCAGCATATCCCACTAAAGATCTTTATTGCCTACTTGTTCCTAGTGTACATCTTCACTCACTCCTTCTTCCATGGTAGGGAGGGGGGCACCATTTTGCGGTTTGCCTCAGGCGCTAAAACGTCTTTGGCTGGCCCTGTTCTGTCATGTAACTCTACTTTCGTAACAGTGCCCTTTCATGAAGAAGAAGAGACTCCAATGTTATTTAATGGTGTCATTTTTAAATACGGTAGTACAGCTAGCGCAGAGGTGGCCCAGCGAAACAGGAAGGTGATACCTCACCTGGTTGCTGCCACTCCACAAAAGAACCTCCCAAATCTGGGGTTGCATGGCTTCCCTCTTTTGCGCCGGTTCCAGTGGTGGCCCGCCACAACCACAGGAGAAGCAAGGATGACGCTTATCGGCCCACCTCATTGCCAGAAAACTGAGAAGTGGCAGCAGCATGTTCTCACAAGAGCTCACCAGGTCACCGCTGCCACTAGTTTTCCAGCAGCCAGTGGGGCGCCCATGGGGATTACCACCCCAATGGGGTTTTGCTGCCTGAGGCAGCTGCCTGCTTCAGTGTGTCTCATGGGTGAGACTTGAAATAGTGCTTTTCTGTACAGTATGTGTATGTGCATGGGCAATCACTTTTAAATGATAGGCTGCTGCTCACTAAGGAAAAAGAATGAGAGAACAGGAGGACATGGAAGGGGCAAAGTGCATTTTCCTCAAGTTGATGGCTAATTCAACAACTTATCTCCATAATTGAAGGGTTGGTCATGTTGCCATAGCAGCAGCCAAGTGTTGGTGCTCTCCAACAGGGGGTGGGCATTTCCCCCACTTATTCACCTGACTAGATACAACATCATTTTGTAAGCAGAACAATAGGTTTGTGTGAGAGACTGAGTGGCAATGGGAGCTGACAAGACACAGGCTTTTCTTGCTTTGTGATGAATTCAAAACTGGTTTTGTAGCCCCCCCCCCCACACACACACACCAGAAGCCTAATAAGGAGACAAGGTCTGTTGGAGTGTTAATGCTGTGCCCCCTTTCCCCTGCTTAGGGGAGATAGATAGATCTGTAAATTAAATTGTATATCCTAAAGACACCTTTGACCTTCATTCCAATGAAACTGGTTAAATGCTGGAACCCCTGGAGTCTTTTGCCACTCAGAAATTGGGATGCAAACAACAATATGATAAATCATCAAGTTTTGTTTGCTAAAAATTAGTAGCCATTGCTAATGTGGGGATAAAACAGTTCATACACAGTTAAGGTGACCGAGTATAGCATAAAAATGGACATAGCAAAATTGCCTGCCACAATTTGAAAGATAATTTTATGCCAGAGTAATATGTGAGCCATTAAAGCAAACATAGCAACCATTTATTATTTAGGCTGCACAATAACACAGTTCTTTGTATGAAATATTTAGCTCCACCAGATGCCAAATGAATGGTTTTTTTGTTTGTTTTCACTCAAGAATTACATTTCAAATGTTCAGATATCTGTAAGGAAAGAATATAAATAGCAATATGACACAGGTTTAAATAGTGAAAACTGTAAATCCCAACTATCACTATGTTCCTATTGTTAGATTCCTAGCTGAGGGTACCAGAATCCCATTCTTAACTATATATTCCTGGTCAAAATTGAGAACTTGGCAAAGGAATGACTGTGAGACTGCAGTGTGAAGGCATCTGCAGCCAAGTACTGTGCTGGGGGAGTTGGGGGATTGCTGGTTATATATGACATAGTGAATGGACATTGCAACACAGCGAGCCAAGATGACCAAGCACTTTGCTACTGCAAGGACACAATATCAAATCCAAGGAGACAAACCTATTTAAAAAGGCTGGATAAACAGAAAATGTGGGGTTACTTGATGCATTTTAAGCCATAATTTATAATTACGTTTTCACAGTTTTCCAGTCCACTATTCTTATTTTTCCTTCTTGAAAACCTTGCTTACCTGATCCATAAGGGTAGCCATATAATAACTGGGAGCAGGTCTTCCAGGACTGGCAGCCAAGATAGATACACCTGGATATCAAGAAAATGTTCAAGAGAAGAAGCAGCAGCAAAAACTATGGTTATACACAATGAAAATAACTTTTTGGCGCAAAAATACTTTACAGGCCACATAACGTTCACTGGACATTTGTTGATGCTACACAGTGTGAAGTAAATATGCTTTTCCTAAAACAGCATGTCAGCTATCAATGTCTATAGACCCATTTGATCATGATGCAGTACCAGCCAGACTACAAACAACTAGCTCTGCATGTAATTAAAATGACTACAGGAAGAATTTTAACGCAATTACCATATGGTGAGTCGGACACGACTAATCGACTAAACAACAACAAATGTGAATCCACCCAGAGAGCCAATCAGAATCAATCAGTCTAGGATTCTGTATGGAGGTGTATATTCCTTGCAATTCACTTTCAGGTTGATCAGTCACCATCAACAACTCTATTAGTAGTTCTGAGGGTAGAGAACTGGTCTCCAGCTGACATTTTACTCCAGCGATCACTGACAGTCTAACTACTCCTACACACTGACTCAATATATTTTCTCAACCTGAGTATTGCGGTATTTAGGTATACATCCCCATATATGGGAAGGGCTGAATACATTCTGTGCATGTAACAGCAAAAACCAGGTTCAACCCCAGTATCTCCAGGTAGAAAAGAGCAGTACTATCGTTTACAGCCTGGGGAGCCACTGCAAATCAGTGTAGGTAGGGCAATGCTGAGCTAGATGGACCAGTAGTATGACTCCATATAAGGCAGGTTTTCTAAGGCCAGAAACAATATTACCAAACATTAATTCCAGCTATGGAGGACAACAGTTTGGATTATTGTTGCTGTTAGTTCTGAAGAAGGGCTTTCTAAATAGGTAAATGCTAGCCTACTTCAAAGAACAAGCATTTCCTTCACAATAAGAGCACTGGAAATACTTTGCAGGATTATTCCAATGTGTACATAATAAGCCGTTAAGAAGGCCATATATATTTGGATATACATTGATATACATTAATTAAATGGATGTGACTGAAGCTCACTAATTTCAATGGCTCTACTCTGTATAGACCTGAATTGCACACAATCAACATTTTCTAGTAATTTGTTTTCTGATTTTTAATTTAATATAGGAGTAATAGAAAATATAATGATATTATTAATAAATATCCTATTTTAAATTATTATTTAAATATTTTTACCTTTTTATATTGTTTTATTTTTTATTTTTTTATTTTTTGTTTTGCTGTTTTGTCATTTGCCACCCTGGACTCTTTCGGGAGAAAGGGCAGGATAGAAATTTAATAAATAAATCATATTAATATTTATTCTATTTTAGAAGATAATAGGCACAACTAAAGAAATAGAAACATATCTTTTTATGTAATTGGGTGCTGTCCATGGTGCTACACAGTGGAACATAATGTTTCTTTTTCATTTGTTCTGAAGCTACAGTGCTGATGTTGGCTTAATACAGGCATAGGCAAACTCGGCCCTCCAGATGTTTTGGGGCTACAATTCCCATCATCTCTGACCACTGGTCCTGTTAGCTAGGGATGATGGGAGTTGTAGTCCCAAAACATCTGGAGGGCCAAGTTTGCCTATGCCTGGCTTAATAGTATAAAAGTCAACACTGTGGTGTTTTATGATGCTTTTAACCACATCCTGAAAGCTAATAAGGCCACTAGTTGCAGTGTTGTACCCTTTATGCTGGCCAAACTAAGACAGTTATACTCCCCATGTATCTTTCTTTAAAAATGTATTGTCTTTCCTAGTCAAAGTAGCTTGTATTGTAATTTTTCATGTGTATGTAACATCACATTTAGGGATCTCTCTTTCACTTGGTAAATCCTATTTTGATGAGTTTCTTAAGTTTTAATCAAGCATCTCCAAATGGTAGTAAATAAGATTGCAATGTAAATACTCCTTTTGGGCTACATTAAAAAAATGTTCAGTGATAGCACACCACAAGTGTATGGAAAATGTACAACTGATTACATTTTCTGTTAAAGTAAATTATTCCAGCAATTTCTTAAGTTTGGGGTTGTCAAACTTACATAGCCAAATTAGTACCTTTACTCAATTAGCACCATCCACACAAGGGTAGTACAAGGTATGGAAGATCCAAAGGATTACAGATGTACAATAAAAAAAAATTAGGGGGGAATCCTGAGAAGAGGGGAAGAGCCCAAAGAATATTAAGCATTTTGTCAGATACAATGAAAAGGCGCACTCTACACTGCAACATTTTGTGATAGATTCATTGTATGATAATCCCCAAAGGTTTGGATTTCAATTGCACATAGCAAGAGGTAACTCTCTGCTCACATAAAACTGCAGAGTACATAGCAATGTACCAAATGAGAGCTAATCACATGGTTTAAAACTCATTCAAGCTTGTTTTGTGCATTAATTTGTTATCTGAATTAATGGATTCATCATAATGATTTGACAACAAAATTAGGTGCACACAAGTTCTAATTAATTGTTGTTTTAGTTTGCACAAAATAATAATGGACTGTAAAATTTAGATAAGTCACAATATGGTTGCAAGTAAACAAAGAATTTGAAAGGACCATCTTATCAGATACCAGCCCAGCCAAGCAGTTTTTTTTTCCATCTGAGGATCTCCTTTGAGTACTTTCACCACTGGAAATAAAATAGGTGGCAGCTGTAAAAAGAGCTTTTCTGATGGTGATGCCATGCAAGTAGAAGTTCTAACGGAGGCTTAACGGTACCTACTTTATTGTCATTCCCAGTGCAAAATAAATAGGTTCACATTTTCCTAGTCTTTTAACATAACTTTAATGTTGTTAAGCCCTTTTATGCTGTTGTCAACTTCTGTTTTTACTGGCAGATTTGCTGTATTTTGGTTTCTCTACTATTATTGTTGTTGTTATATGGATGTTTTGTAGCATTTTTTATTTTGTTTGTAAACCAAATGCCAATTGACATTGAAGGTGTGGGTTATACATTTTAGAAATAAATTACAGGTGTATCCTAACCAATGCTCTCAGAAATAAGTCCTCTTTAATTCATTGGTAAGTTGCCTTAGTGAGTTAAGTGGACCGCTTGCATTGGCACAGAATGTTTGTGCCTCTATGGGTGCACTTCTGTTATCAATATAGTTGATAATACCAAAATCAACTACTTTCCTTCCCAACAAACAGGGAGAAAAAATTAGGGGCCTGCATTTAATCCACGCACCCATACACAGTTGGGAGCATTGTCAAAGCAGGCTCAGACAACCATTCAGCACTACAAATACAAATCCAGGATTGGAATCTCTCTGTGTGTGTGTGTGTGTGAGAGAGAGAGAGAGAGAGAGAGAGAGAGAGAGAGAGAGAGAGAGAGAGAGAGAGAGAAATCCTGTGTTTTGCACCTTTTATACTTTGCTTTATAATCTGGCAATGGTCCACAGAGCTCTGTTTCTGCCTCATAGATTACACCAAAATATACTATTGCAGAGCTCTCCAAACTTTTCTTGTTGGTGCCACACTCTTTAGACATACAGCATTTCACAACACAGTAATTCAGTTTTGCATCATTTCATGACAGAGTAATTCAGTTTTACTATTAAACGAGAGGTTAAATTAACCCCTTTCCAGCCCTGGGAGGAGTGTGGGAAGCACTTGCACGACATAACTACACACTGCAGTCGACACACTTAAGAGTCACAACACACAGTTTGGAAAGTTCTGTTCTATTGGTTCACAAATGTTTTACATACAATGGATATGTATTAGTTTCCCAAACGCTGAACTTTCCACAGTGCCAGATGATATATCAGCCAAGGGCTTCCTGTTTCCGGCGGTGAGAAACGGCTGACTCCCATACTATTGGACCTCAGCCGTGCCGATAATTCAGGGCTGATATGGGAGTAATTAGCCCTGGTAGACTCCCCAGGGTGGGGGAGGACTGTCTTGTAGACCTGCAGATTGTCCAAGATTGTCAGCTTGCATCGAGGTGCAAGCGGCAGGACACTGGGTCCCATAGCACGACATGGCTGGCACTCTCTGAGGCCACTCTCATAGCCAGAAATATATGTTAAAATAATTAGATTTGGACAATAAACAGACATAGTCTGGACCGAAGAAGACTGAAAAAAAAAACCCTACAGAATTGCACAGTCCCTGGTGTTTAAGCTCAGACTTCAAAGAGATTCTCATCATGGTATTTGGATTACGGAGGTGATTGGTACGTTCTTCTTTTCTTTTCAACACCTACAATTGTTTTTCTACGCCAAGCCTCATTAAGAAACCTAATGTTTTTTGAAAAGTACAGATGGACTTCTTTTTATAATCAAGTATTCAATTGCGCAGCTTTACGCAGACTTGAAAGACGATAAAGATAAAAGAAGAAACAAAATGGCACTTGTTAATATGACGCAGCACAGAAAAATGAGAGTTCCTCCCTTTTCCGAGGGAAGTGGGAGATGCTTGTTGGCTGGCTTTGTAGTCACTTGAGGCAATAATTTGGGATAACAGTGCATCTGTTTGCAGAATTTCTTCATTATGAGCAAGGGAGAAGGCTAAATGAATGTCTAGCAGCCCCCCTTCTAGGGCCCAGAAGGGGGGATTGTGTGGTCTCCAAAAGCTGATTGATTGCCAAATGACTTACATCTGTGGAATACAGTTCATTTACATTACAATATTGCAAACAGTATGCTTAACAATCTTCAAGCTTCAGGCTTGGACAACAGCCCGGATTGAAATAACTTAACAACATGAGAGTTGCTGTTTCATTAAACTCTAAATGATAGACTTGGACAACAGCTCGGATTGGAAGATTGGAATGAAGTTAGGAAAAGCTGCACTGGCAAATAGACAGTTGGAAAAATACATATTTACAAATAAAGCTGTATTCCAATGGATGAAAGGATATATGATTTCTGACATGATTGAGAATCGCATAGCCAGGGACAGAGAACTTTAAAGCGATAAGATCGGAATGTAGAAAATATGAGAACAACAGAAGAAGGCAGGAACGAAGATATTGGAGATATACTTCAAGAGGTCCAGACTATGGGAAGCCCATAAAAATTAATAATTAATAATTTGGACTGTAATTTGAGTTTCTTTAGTTTATTGTTTTTAATTGGATTATGATTATGGATATGTTAATTGGCAGTTTTTATTGTAAAATTAATAAAAGTGATTTAAAAATGATTTTAAAAAAGATGATGGATCAGCCATGAAATGGTAAGCTAGATATTGGCAATACAAAGAGGTCCTTTTGCTCTTTGGGGTTGCTAACAAATCTCACTTGTTGCATATATTAATATCACTGATGATAATGATGGGATTTGTGAGTTTTATTTATTCCTATGGTTCTAGAAGCTGAACTAATGCCATTTTAAACAGGAAAAAAATTTATTTCCATATAAATGTTAGCAGATGCACTGTTCTTTTAAAAATTATGGAGATTATTTTAGGAGGAAAGAAAACCCTTAAGGCAGCCACATCTCTCAAAGTCTCAAAAATATTTAAGATTCAAGAAGATGAATATATTCCCTATGTATATATGCTTATAAGACTGAATGCAAAGAGATATTACAATGATTAGTTTCTCAAATGCAAAACAGCGAGGAATTAAGAGCTCATCAATACCCATTGTTGATTGCTTCCCAACAGAGGCCTGGCTGAGTTTCAATTATAACAACATAGTTTAAGTTCAAACTGCAAGAGATACAATGCATTCTCCTTTTGTGCTCGGAGAAATGGGGAGATAATACTCTTCCTATTATTTGCCATTTCTTTTTCCAGTTCACCCATAAGAATTTTCCCACTTCTGTAATTTCTTCTTCATAGAAAACTAAACATTTATATTTTATTTCCCAACCACCAAATTCCTTACTTACATCATGTGTCTTTTCAACTACTGTAATCTCCCAGGCAAGAGCTAGTCTAGTGTGATGTGCTTTTCTGTGTGCCCCAGGAAAACTAAAAGAATTATCTCAATAGGTCATCTCATTCATTAGTAGTAGGTCTTGAAGGATTCAGAGTGAGATTCATTTGGCATCCTGTATTTAAACCTATCCATTCTGAAGGAAATCAGCCCTGAGTGCTCCCTGGAAGGACAGATCGTGAAGCTGAGGCTCCAATACTTTGGCCACCTCATGAGAAGAGAAGAATCCTTGGAAAAGACCCTGATGTTGGGAAAGATTGAGGGCACTAGGAGAAGGGGACGTCAGAGGACAAGATGGTTGGACAGTGTTCTCGAAGCTACGAACATGAGTTTGACCAAACTGCGGGAGGCAGTGCAAGACAGGAGTGCCTGGCGTGCTATGGTCCATGGGGTCACGAAGAGTCGGACACGACTAAACGACTAAACAACAACAACAACAAATTTAAACCTCAACTGGTCTTAGATCACATATAAGTCTAAAGACAGGAGGTCCTCTAGTGTCTCAATGCAAGGAAATCTGCGACACCATGGTAAGACAGTTGTTACAGCACCAAGGACAGCTCCTGCTCTAGCAATGGCTGAAAGTGAACTGAGGTCTTTTTAGCCTCTGCCTCCAATCCAACCCAACTCTCCTATCCTTTGCTTCCATGTGGAGAACTAGAGCCTCTTAAAAGGTTCATAGTGTGAATGGAGATGTGTCTTCACATCTGTCTTGTCACGCAGATGGAAGATAAGGCTATCAACAGCTACAAGCCATGAAGGCTGTGTTCTCCTTCCACTGTAAGAGGCATTGTGCCTTTGAATACCAGTTGCTGGAAATCAAAGGTGGACAGTGCTATTTTGCTCATGTTTGGCTTGCAGGTTTTCCATTGGCGTCTGGTCAGCCACTCTAAGAATAGGATGCTGGACCAGATGGGCCACTGGCCTGACCCAAAGGGCTCATCTTATATTCTTAAAACCCCAACAATTATCTGGGCAACTGTATGAGGTTATTCTCCATATGTGAGCAACACTGTGCTACAGCACCTGCCTCTGAATCAATGTCCTTAAATGTTAAGATAAAATTTTCAATTCATTATAGTCTGTTTTAAATTTCATACATTATTTTTTCACCACAATTTCCCCCTCATGCATTATACTCCACAAAAACTCTAAAGTGAATAGAAGCACATTGAGTTTATTCAAATGCCAGATTACTTTTTTCAATAAGCCTTTTATTTTCTCCTGGGTCATTTCCTCTGATGCTTTGCTTCTGCATTACTTAATAATTTTCTTTCAATTTTAAAAAGTAATTTGACTTGCTTGTGGGTCTTTCTGCAAAGAAAATGTATTTTTTCTGAACAATAAATATGAAGAATATTATCAGACCTTTATTTTAAACAATATTACTTATCAAAGCAAAAAAATAAAGGCAAAGTGTATCGGGAACTGTATTTAAATGCTGTTTCCTATTAGGTAGCTACCTATTATGTAATTTCCATTGGCTAAGTACCAATTACATTCTTAACTACTTAATTCACCCAATTTTAGGCATGGCTATATATGCTTATTATATTTCCAGAAGAAGACAGCAGGTGTTAAGGGTCTAATTTCTGAACTGTACAGTTTTTACCAGTGGAAGTTTAAATGCATACAATACATACATACATACATACATACATACAGTGGTACCTTGGTTCTCGAATGGCTTAGTTGTCGAACAAATTGGCTCCTGAATGCCACAAACCCGGAAGCGAGTGTTCTGGTTTGTTAACGTTTTTTTTGGAAGCTGAACGTCTGACGCAGCTTCTGTTTGAGTGCAGAAAGCTCCTGCAGCCGTGCCTTGGTTTTCGAACGGTTTCGAGGGTTGAACGGATTAAGTTCAAGAACCAAGGTACCACTGTACATACATACCGGTACATAATTTTATTTGTATGCTGCCTTTCTATAGTTCAAACCATGCTCAAGATGGCTTACAATATGAAAAATGCATAACTACAACAAAAGTAGCCATAAACAATAAATGAAATGTAAAAAAATGTGCGAACATATAGTAAAGGTTTGTTGTCTATGCAAGCATTTGAATGATCTTGGAGAATGGACCAACAGAATTTTTGCTTTAACCGAGATGCGCCAAGAGAAAATAATGTATTAGATGTTGAATATAGAAAATCTTATTGAGTTATGTACATTTGAGTTAAAACATAGATTATATATCAGGTACTGACAGGAAGTCCAATGGGGGATAGGGGTAGGAGGGAGGGGAAAAGAAGCAGGGATGAAAAGGGAGAAGGGTTTTCTTTTGATTCGGCTTTTTTTTAATTTGGCTTTTTTTTAAAATGAAGATTATTGTTGTTATGGAATACTATGTAAGTTTTTCTTTGCGTTATATTGTGTTTTGAAATAAATAAAATGCTTTAAAAAAAGATTCTAGGCCTTGGGTCAATTTCTGCAGGTACTTTTTCTCCCAGTTACCATGTTTTCAATTCCACAAATGCTATGTAAAGATGGAACTAGATGGTGGCAACAGCTTCTGATGACTTGGAATGTTATGTTTGTCCAAAAGTACACAATTGGTGTAAGATATAGTTGCCTGACAAAATATTCTTCTTAACAAATGCTTCTGTTTATGACTTTTAACATATGGGCAGATAGGCTCTTTATCACTTATTTCAGAATTAATGCTAATATTATTGTGTTGTTTTGTTTCTTGTACTAATTTGAACAAGGAGAATGTGTAATGAACATATCCTAATTATTTTTTAAAATCCGCTTATTCAGAAGCCTTCTTCCAAAGTTCTGATATAAAATTAACCTACATTAAAAAGAGTCTGGAATACTATTGTCATCCAGGTGCAAATCATTAAGACAGACTTCAGAATGCTTTGGGTTTTTCCTGGAATGATTACAGTAGTTAAGGCTATGCACAACCATGCTAATCAGGGGTCTGATAAAATGGACTAAATCCAGCTCTTTTCTTTCCATCCTGACAGACCGATTGATGCTACCACTAATTTTCTGGAATATTATTGCACAGCCCCAGCTACTGGATTGGGTGAGTGGGAAATAAGTTAACTTTGTCTACAGCACACAGGTTTCCTCATCCAGCTTTAGTACATGCATGTTCTCTAGCTAGATTGGGTTAATGATTTGTACTTGGACAATGTAAGTGTGACATCACATTTCAATCAATGCACCTTACAACTTTGCTACCTTCAACTTTCCTTTTGATTTGTGACATATGTTATTAACAGCTGAACAAAGAACTGTAGTCATACAGTATTAAGTACATGTGAAAGAACCTTTCACAATTATACCTTCACCATTTTGCATGACTATCTTTCTGGATTTGCCATGGAGCCACTCTGGCTGTAGCAATAATTTCTTTTGGAAAAGGAACAGAGAAATTTACTGCTGCTCTAGTTCCTAGAACGCATGAAGGAGTTGAAACTGAATAGCTAAACAGAATTGCACATGATTAACTTCAAGGATACTTAGTTATGTCATTGTAAGCAAAAAATGAATGTTTAAAAGGCATAATGAGGAGTTGATTAACAGATGGCCAAGGGTATATCTGCATTCATAAAAATAGATCACCACAACCATTACTCATGGTATACTTGTTTCAGTGACTACTATAACTGCAGATTATATTAACCCTTGTGTTCCAGACAACCATGAAAGAAGAGAGTAATATTTATAAAAGGGAAAATAATAATCCCATTTCTTGAACATTAGATGAATTTTTAGATAACATAAATAGCTTCCAATCAGAAATATTAAAGGTCACCTAGAGAAAATGAGTAAAATTCAGCTTAGAGTTTACAAATAATAAACACTCTAAATACTGCTGCTAAGGTCTGGCACTGTCAATTATGCATTAGCTCAATGCAAGTGATTATTGATTCCTGTAACTATATGTACTAGAAAGACTGCAACATCTTAAGAAGAATATTTTGCCAAACCATATTATACCATTTCTATGGCCACTGTAGGAGGCAATTCTAGACTCCACTATTGGAGACATAATTCTAAACTAAATGTGCCCCTTCTCTAATCCAGCAAGGCAGTTCCTCTTAATTTCCTCTAGCAAGGACTCTGGAGTAGTAACACTGAAGTCAATTAAGACATACTGGAACATTACTGCAAATATAGCCAGACAGATCTGACACAGGCAAATGCCTTACACTCTTACAATATCTCAAGGGGGAATCAACACAGATGATTCCTACACTTCAAATGTACACTCTGGTTGCAAATCTTAACATCTGTAGCTTGAATAGGAAGACTAGGCATATAACGTTACCGTAATATTTATTATTTTCAAAACCGTAATACTTATTCTTAATATTTTTATGGCATATGTTATTTCAGTGATCCTTACAACACATTTGGACACCTCTCAAAATATTGTTGCCAAACTCAGTACAAGTGTTCCTGATGTATGGGTGGGGTCTACACTGATGTTTGGGTGCCAGGCACCATGTTGAATCAAGATGGACCAAAATATCACTTGGGTGTGACTTGGCCCATTTTTTTTTACATAGATTCAGCCACCTTTCAAAATACCATCACCAAACCTGGGACAAGGGTTTTCGGGGGCAGCAGCAGTCTTTGCTGATGTTTGGACATTGGAAATCATTTTGAATCAAGATGCTAGACCAAAAAGTGACTTTAGGTTGACTTTATATTTGATGTGGTGGGTGTAAATTTACAAACTGAACTATCCATTTAAAAAAATCACACTATTTTTTGGTTTCTAAAACTACCCAGGCAGCGCTGGGCACTCCTTGCTGGTTGTTTATAAATGCAACACACAATTATCCCAGTTCAGATCATTTTAGTCACATCTAAGTCCTGTTGAAATCAATGGGCCTTCATTACAAAGGACTAACAAAAATCCCTTTGATTTCAGCAGCACTGATATATAATTAATTTTGTCTGGATTGATCACTGAGCATCTAGTTCTGAAGACTGTACATTTCCTTTTCTAAATAAGAAAACCATCTGACAACTCAATCCTAGCACACCAATAAACACCTGGCATACAGTACTGTTCACTAAAAGAATATTGCACATCCAAAAACCTTGGAGTATGAAAATTTCTTGATTTGGCATAATAGTAATGCTTCCTGATAGGCTGCTCTGAGAAGGCTATTATATAGTTTAAAGTCTGCTTTGATGGTCAAACTATATGCCACATGTACAGGCCATTCATGAGAAATCAAGCATTAAAGCATGCAATCTTTTTTAATATATACATTAAATCAATTGTAAAGGTAAAGGGACCCCTGACCATTAGGTCCAGTCGTGACCGACTCTGGGGTTGCGCGCTCATCTCGCATTATTGACCGAGGGAGCCGGCGTATAGCTTCCAGGTCATGTGGCCAGCATGACAAAGCCGCTTCTGGCAAACCAGAGCAGCACATGGAAACGCCATTTACCTTCCCGCTGTAGCGGTTCCTATTTATCTACTTGCATTTTGACGTGCTTTCGAACTGCTAGGTTGGCAGGAGCTGGGACCAAGCAACGGGAGCTCACCCCGTCACAGGGATTCGAACCGCCGACCTTCTCATCAGCAAGCCCTTGGCTCAGTGGTTTAACCACAGCGCCACCTGGGTCCCTAAATCAATTGTAGGGGACTACAAATCAATTGTAGGGGACTACAAATTTCATCAAAGCAGAGGTGCGTATGGAGGGGAGGTTAACCATTTCCCTCTGTACTGTTTCCCGATCTTTAACAACCCACAAATCTTTTAATCCCAATAACTAGTATACCATGAGCTGATGGTTTCCATCTTCCCAGGCTGGCCTTAAAGAAAAGGATGGGGAAAACCATTCACACTCTGGGTGAAGACCAGATTTAGAGCTTTAGAAGCTATAACCAGTAAATATAATCCATGCAAGAAGTATAATCTGCTTTTGAATTACACATCATTCTTAAGCCACATTGAGGTTTTAAATGTCAGTTTCAATACACAGGAAGTAAAGTGAATTGTAGCTTGCATTATATAAGATATGTGCTTCCTAAGTCACTTTCTGTTACAGCATGAACACAATAAATTCACAAAAGCATGTTCTGACAGATGGTTCCCTGTTTCCACAACTTCAGGCAATTTAAATCCTGTAAATAGAAGCATGGCTATAAGAAGCAGCATCGTGTGTGCTCTGAATATTTGGATTGCAAAATCTGTCACATTCTTCACAAGAGCCTATGCATAATATGTACCACATCAGGATTTCCTCAGCTGTCAAGTGTCATTCTACTGTACAAACCTATTAAAAATAATGCAAAGTATGTAGTGCCGCCCTCTGAATGCTCATAAAGGGCAACAGCTTCACCTATGGGTACACCACACTTAGTATTACTAAACATTCAAACATTTCTAAGTGTTATAATACTAAAGAACTATATTAATATTTATTGCTTATTTTAGTTCTAACCATCAGGTATATGCTACACATGTCATAAAAGCCATAGGCCTTGAAAGCTATTTTTGAAGATAGGTACAGATATGTTGAGTGAGGAAAGGCTAAAGCAATAATTTCCTTATTGAATAATAAATATTTCTGTCTGGGTCTTTGGGATACAAAGGGTGGCAGCTTACATGATTAAGGTGAGCAGGGCCCCACTCTCCTCAATCCAACTCGTGTTTCAACAGGTGGTTCTTGATTTTGCAAGCACCCTTGATTGAATGCTGGCAACATCTCTAGCCCAGCATAGGCTCATAGTTGAACATGTAAAAATCTAGATCTGGAGGATTTGCTCTCTAGCCCTGAGCCTTTGAAGCCAATACTGGGGTGGAATGGTAAGTGTAGCAGGCAGAAGGCCAGGCTCCCAGTAATTATGACAGTTGTAGCCAATCCAAAGGTATCCTAGCATCATGTTAAGAATGTAAGAAGAACCCCAATGGGTCAGGCCAATGAGCCATCTAGCCCAGCATCCTGTTCACACAGAGGCCAACTAGTTGAGATGCCCACAAGAAGGCTTGGGGGGGCACTCTCCTCCACTTGTGAGTCCCAGCAACTGGCATTCAGAGATATTCTGCCTCTAACAGTAAGGACCCCTGACCATTAGGTCCAGTCATGACCGACTCTGGGGTTGCGCGCTCATCTCGCATTGTTGGCCGAGGGAGCCGGCGTATAGCTTCCAGGTCATGTGGCCAGCATGACAAAGCCGCTTCTGGCAAACCAGAGCAGCACATGGAAACGCCGTTTACGTTCCCGCTGTAGCGGTTCCTATTTATCTACTTGCATTTTGACGTGCTTTCGAACTGCTAGGTTGGCAGGAGCTGGGACCAAGCAACGGGAGCTCACCCCGTCACAGGGATTCGAACCGCCGACCTTCTGATCAGCAAGCCCTAGGCTCAGTGGTTTAACCACAGCGCCACCTGAGTAGAGGTAGGACATAGCCATCATAGCTAGTCCATACTGTCTGCCACCATTTTCTCTCTACACCAGGACTGGCCCAAAACATTTTGCTGCATGAAACAGAGTGATCAATGTTGCATACCCTTCCTTAATCAAAATATCAGGCTAGGTATTTTGCTATGTGAGACAGAATATCCCACAAGCACCTCTTCACCTCTCTGGAAGTAACAACAACAACAACAACAACAGTAATAAATGAAACAACTTTCACAACACCCAAAATTAGTTGCCCAGCCCAAAGCAGTGAGTCACCTCACTCTACCTAATGGGAGACTGGCCCTGCTCTGCACCTGAAGATAACTCGCTGGGTCAAGCCTATACAATGTAGAGTCACTAGGCTATGCCTCAGCTGAACCATTATATGAGTCTGTATCATCCATCAAACCATGGTTAAATGCATTTCCTTTATTAATTTGAATCTCTTGGAACTTAAGAGAAATTTGTTTCCAGTGTCAGCATCACAGCTATGCAGTGTTTTGTTTTCATCAAAGAGACTTCTAAACCAACATCCCTTTATAGCTTTCAGGACTAAGTCAAGCCCCTCCACCCACTTCTACAAATGTTGAGTTTAGGATGCATCTGGTATACAATTTGGCCTGTTTTGGTTTATTGCAACAATGATTTTGTTACAGCTTCAGTTTCTTTAAAAATGTATCAGATCTTGAGCACTCAGGTAAAAAGCAGTCAAGAAGTTCCCTGAAGCAGCTTAGTTTTCAAGCCTGAGTTGCCAAGGAAGACAACAGGTCTTTCAGGTCTTTTCTCATTTGGTGAGGAAAAAAACACACTGGAAAGGCACTTCTTCCCAGTGCTTATTAAAACTTGTTGACATGGTGTATGTACAATAGATTATGACAGCTTGCAAAGAAACCTGATATGCTGTTGAGGATTTAAAGCTGCCGCACCTAGAAGTCAAATCCAGTAGGCAGGTATCTGCATGCATAATGAGCTGTCTACTGGGACAAGATATACTTCATTAATTAAATATTTTGCCAGGCATATAGCATTGTAAGACAAGTGTTTCCAAAGTATTCTTCACTGTTCTACTTTTGAAAAATCCCAAAAGCAGTCTCCAGATGTGCTTAAAATAAACATTACAGGACATAAGAATTAAACTATAGAGAATATAGACACATTTTTGCTGAGTTTGCAGAGGGCCTGGAGCAACAAATCTAAACTATTACTTGCCTTCCTCTTCTCACTGTGTACATGATGTGATGACAGTGAATTAAAATATTTGTCAGAAAATATGTAGGAAGAGAAAGAAAATGTAATGGCAGTCTATAAGCACATTAATTGCTTTTTCAGCAGGCCACAATAGGATTGAAGTGGCAGACTGAGAACATAATGTTGTTATAAAACTGAAAGTATTATAACAGCTTACCCAATGCATTTGTTGCAGCACAGCACTGCCAAACAGGAGATTCAGGAGTACTGCTATGCAAAGAACAGGAATACAAAATAAGAAAAGAAAAAAAGGTTATCGTCATGTTGAAAGGTTTAGTTGAGAGATATCCTCCAAGAGTTAATTATTTGATTTTATAGCATTTTGCACAGAAGGTCACCCTTGGGCCTCTCTTAGCTGTACAGTAACAAATGCCAGTACAGCAATACAACTATGCCCTATGAGGAATTATACTGTTACTAAATTAACAGCTAATTTAGAAACCAAAACATGAATACTGCAATGAAAATTCACCAACAGATCCTACATGAAAGGGCAACGTCATACATGTATCATACAGAGCTAGAACTGTGGTGATTCAGTAGTGGTAGTAGTAATTTTATTACCGGTATTTATATGTGAAAACAAGAGATATATTATTAGTCCACAGTGACTGCAAAGCTTCCATCTGCAATACTGCATAACTCACATATGATAGCATTAATGAACTCCAGTGTCTCTCAAGAGATAACAGTGCAGTAGGGCTTCCACACTATCCCAAAGCAAAACCTACATCCAACATGTCAGGAGTACAGAATTGCCTCCTCAGTAGCCTTGGCCTAGACAGATTATTGAGCATTAGAACGTACCATTATGGAAGAAAGAAGAAGAATTACTTTCTGTGCTCCATCAGGGCAGTTGAAAAGGTTTAGAAAATATACAAGTGTTGCTTGTCTGTTAAGGAACTAAGATCCTGGCAACCCTTCAGTCTTTCTGAGTTTATGTACTGTAATTGAATGGCATGACTTGGGAAAACCTGCCAAAAATACCTCAAACCTATTGAATGTAAAGCATGAATAAATAAAAATGCCAAAAAGTACATTTTCGGTTTCAGTCATGAAGAGGACATCCTACTTTTGCTGTTTTGGTGTATTCTGGATTGGGTCATTGTTCTTTACTCCTCACTTTGTTGTCAGGCTATTTGCCACATCACTGCATATTTAAATCAACTTTAAATGCAGAAGAATCTTAGATTCAGGTAGCATATATTTGTTGTTCCTGGCTGATTGAGTTTTAAAACCTAGACTTTTGAAGCCAGAAGAGGATGAAGATGAGGGTGTTTTAGATCCTGAAAAGAAAATGTGTAAACTGGGGAAAGGAAGGAAACTGAGCTATTATGGATATACAACACCACTACTATTATGGAAGACATATTCTGGATTGCGGTTCATATCCGTTTTTGAAATGTGTTACTATTTCCCCCCTCACTGATCAATATCCAGTTTGATCTTCCTGAATAATCTCTTCAATATGCTTTTTCATTCCCCACTGTTGAGTTTGAAAATATTTCTGTCAGGAAATATATTTTTACAGCTAGTTTTTAAGGTATTACTATCAGCTCACTTTTCTCGCACTGTACAACAGACATAGATGCAATGCCATCATCAAATTGTGAGTTCAAAATAGAGTTCAAATTGTCTTGTATTCTACTGCCATGTGTGCAAAATTGGTTGCTACTGTGCATTCACTCACACCATACTCAGTCCTGGACTTACAGTCATTCCTTCCGATTGGCTCTCATATATTTACTTTTTTTAAACTTTCCTATAAAACATTAGGGACCCAGGTGGCGCTGTGGTTAAACCACTGAGCCTAGGGCTTGCTGATCAGAAGGTCGGCGGTTCGAATCCCTGTGACGGGGTGAGCTCCCGTTGCTTGGTCCCAGCTCCTGCCAACCTAGCAGTTCGAAAGCACGTCAAAATGCAAGTAGATAAATAGGAACCGCTACAGCGGGAAGGTAAACGACGTTTCCATGTGCTGCTCTGGTTTGCCAGAAGCGGCTTTGTCATGCTGGCCACATGACCTGGAAGCTATACGCCGGCTCCCTCAGCCAATAATGCGAGATGAGCGCGCAACCCCAGAGTCGGTCACGACTGGACCTAATGGTCAGGGGTCCCTTTACCTTTACCTATAAAACATTACTCTCTAGCTGCATATGTACCTTTCATTTAAAGCACATGACTCTCCCCTAAACAATCCTCAGAACTTTGGTTTACTACTCATAGAGCTACATTTCCCAGCACCATTAACAAACTATAGTTTCCAAGATTATTCAGGGCAGGAAGCAATGTTTTTAAATACCGTACATGGTGTGCATGTGGCTTCTCTTTCGATTTTCATTTGTACCAACTTTTTGCTGTGCAGGAGAATTGAGTATACTAACAAAGCTTTAGGAAGATCACTTTTAACAAGAGTCTCCCTACAAAAAAACCAGTCCGGGGAACCTGTTTGATTGCAAGACTAGAATTGTTCTGTATTGTAATTATTAAAATTCACAGCATATGGCTATTTATTTACTTAACCAATGAATAAAAAATACTCTCGCGACTGTCTTTTCCATTGCTATTATAGATGCTGGAATAAATGCCCATAAATGGACTTACAAATTTATGTTAATACATTTAAGCATCATTTTAGTATTTCAAGTTCACAGTAAACGTACTGGTAAATATAATTCCATTCTATAATTCAGCAGCTTGCTCAGTGTTACTGTGCTCTAAAAAGAAAGCAGGTTATGGCAACACACTTTAACCATGATTGCAGTTATCTGATGACTTCTATCTTTCTACAGTAAGCGCCTTACAAAAATCTACTTATTGCCAGTTGAACTGTTACCCTGGCAAGCCCTTTCTTATCTTTTGACTTGCTTAATAGCTATGTGATAACTGCTTGATGTGTCTTTTAGCTTCCACAGTTAGCAACAAAAGAATTATTATGACACAGAATTTTAGTAAGCACCTTTTGCATGTAGGATAAAGGAAAACCAGGACATTTCGGGATCAAATCAGAAACTGGGACAGCTTCTGTAATTCCAGGACTGTCCATGGAAAATCGGGACACTTGGAGGGTATAGAAATATCAAACTGAAGTTGAGAGCCTTTGCATTCCAAGCATATGCTCTGCCTCTGAGCTATGGCTTTTTCACCTGAACATCCTCTTTGGCCCTCCCACAGCTTGATCTCATGCAGAATCTCCGCTCCCATAACTATGCCCTGTCCCTCTACACACAGTAATTTATTAGGTTCCTTTTGTTTTCCTAAAATAATATAATGCTGTTGATCAATTTCCAGGTGGAGCAATGACCTGTTTGACTTGCACAGCAAGCTGCTGGTACCAGACGGGTGGCATAGTTAAGACTTTTTGTAGATTGCTGCTCATGCAGACATTTAAACCTAAACAAATACTGGAATTTTAACTTCAGTCACTAAGTAGCACATCAGAAACTTACAATGGAACACAATGAAATGGCAAACTTGTTAATTAAAGATATTCATTAAGATTAACTGTTGTGTAAATGTATGTGAATAAAAATTAGGGAATAATGTAGCACAATTAGCACTTGCTTTTTCAATCTGAAAGCATGACCGTGTTCTAGCAGCTAATCACTCTTGCGATCGCAAGGGCAGCACTAATCTTTGGTTGCTGAGTTGTGTGAAATATCCTCAGAGTCTTCAGTGATATCTTTCAGAGACCTTTAATATAACTGTCACATATATAGCACTTCTTGGTTTTGTTAATATATTTTGACACTCGGATCTCTCTGTTTTTCAATTAGAGCAATAGCCAGATTGGAAAGTTCAACAACTTGCCCAGTGTCACAGAAAAACACAGAAAATTCTGTCACGGTTCTCTATTACAGAGGCACAATGTGAAAATCCAAGAAACATCAAACAATGTGTGTGTGTGTGTGTGTGTGTGTGTGTGTGTGTGTGTGTGTACGGCGCACTTATGCATGACTCACATACCTTGGATACATACCTATTTGATTATTCATATGTTAGGAACAGATGAAGAGCCTTGTTGGATAAGACCCATCAAGCCCAGCATTCTGCTCCCATTGTGGCCAACTATGTAGATGCCCTTAAGAAGCCCTCAAGCAGGACATGGACACAACACTCCCTACTCACATTTCCCAGTAACTGGTATTCAAAGCCATATTACCTCCGATACTGATAGCCTTATCTTCCATGAATATTGTCTAATCCTCTTTTTAAAGCAATCCAGATTGGTGTTCATTATTAAATCTTGGGATAGTGAATTCCAGTTTGGCAATGTACATGAATAAGTACTTCCTTTTCACTGTTCTGAATTTTCCAGGGGGAGACTTTTCTCTCCCTCTACTTTATTCACTTTATTCACATTATGCTTAATTTTATTCACCTCTATCATGTCTACTTTCCTTTCCTTTTTGCATAATGGTTAGTGTTGGACTATGGCCTGGGAGACGGTTCAAATCTCCACTCACCCATGAAGCTCACTGGGTGACCTTGGGCCACTCTCTTTTAGCTTACCCTACCTCACAGAGTTGTTGTGAGGATGAAATGGGGAGGAGGAGAGCTATGTGCACTACCTTGAGCTCCTTGGAAGATAAAGGTGGTATATAAATGTAATAAATAAAATTGTTGTTGGTATCTATCTGTCTTGAGGGACAATGGAGTGCACCCCTGGGGGTGAGCTTTAGCAGTGCATTGCAACAAATGGCAAGCTAGTTTTCCACAGATTAAAGCTTGTTCCGATCTATTGTTAAAGAGCTGGTTTTCTTGGCCAATTTGAGATGCAGCAGCCAGCGGGAACTCGAGCCAGCTGCCCTGGTGGCATGGGGAAATTCCCCTACCAGCTGCCCCACCATGTGCACTCTGTTCTCACTGCCCGGGGATAGTGGCTGAGCTTGAGAGGTCGCAACAGGCATCTATTGTTTAACCATTGTTTCAAACCTGAACACATTTGCTCAGCAGCACTCAAGAATATGTGTGTTAGGATTTGGACCCATGTTAGCAATGATGTTGCTTTCTTCAAAGATGTCTCTCTGTATGCTATATATATAAACACATCTTTATATTGTGAGTCTGCTGGCAGATAGAAGCATCTCCTGCCCCAGCCCCAGAATCTACCTCCTTCATATGCTAAGGCAAGAGCCTAAACTTATCACAAGGAAGTCCCATTGATTTCAATCTAATTGACCCCTAAGTTAGGAAGTTTAAAACTGCAGCTTCTTTCTTCTTCTTTTTTTAAGCTGTTGTTTTCCTACATATGTCCTATTTAGCTGAAGGGCTGATGTGCATAAATAAGTCATTAGTTCATGAGCATGTATCTCCTTTACACCTAGAATAATATATGTGATATATATATATATAATGGAAGTACATGGGAGGTTAAGGCTTACAGAGGATATTCCTGATCACAAACAGCATAGCTCCTCTTCAATATTTTAGTACTGAAATACTAAAATATTTTCTTATACATTGGAGAGCAACAACCTTCATGCCTGGTGGGGATGATATAATGACAGTTTTTTGCATGTAAAAATAATTGGTTCAGTTCAGCTGTTGGCCCATTGCCTGCGGTCAATTTTTCATTTGTGAGGAAATGCAATTAAGTGGCATGTTTAACAAAACAAACAATATCCGGAGCTTCAGGATCTTGGAGGGGGGGAAATAGGAAATACTGATGTACTGAAGAAGAACAGATTTGCTTTGAATATTAGGAGCAGAAATCTTAGTTAAAAGAGAAATATAGCAATGGAATGTGCTGCCTAGAAGCCAAAAGAGTTAGTTGGGAATCTTTCTGGGGATTTAGGCTTCATGACAGGCCAGGGGTACTTGAAGCTACTAGCTACAATGGCTATGTTCTACCTCCATCATTGGAGGCGGTATGCCTGTGAATACCAACTGTTGGGAATTGAGACCTGCTTTTGGACTTCCCAAATAAATCTGGCTGGCTACTGTGAGAACAGGGCACTGGACTAGAGATGGGCATTTGGCCTAATCCAGCAGGGCTTTTGTGATGTTTCCTCTGTTTCCTCTTAATTTTATGATTCTCTAACAGTGCAATCCTATGCAAGCCCCATTCAGTCCAATGTGGAAACACTATGAAATGTGCTATGCTCAGCTTGGGTTTAAGAGTACAGTAATGCTGCAGAGACAGACCTGCTGCATGCTTACTGCTCAACCTACCCATTTATAAATAAGATTATTACAACTTCCTGACACAGCCCCGCTTGCTTGCTCAGAGGTATTTCCATGTTGTTACAGATTGTGGTTTTATGGTGTTACTGAGCTTTTAATTGTTGTAATGTATGTGCATAGAGCTAGTTCCTGGGTCAAGAAAAAGTACCTGAAATGGCAGAGTATGCCTTAGAGCCTGAAGCCATCCAGTTAAAGTTCAACATAGACAAAAGAAAATACTTCTTCATACAGCACACAGTTAAACTAGGAAATTCACCCCCACTAAACGTAGTGATAGCTGCAAACTGGGATGGCTTCAAAAGGGGATCAGATAGAATAATAGAAGATAAAGCTATCAATGATGACTAGCCATGATGGTTCTGGTCTGCATTCACTATTGGAGACAGTATGCCTCTGAATACCAGTTGCTGTGGGAATAGAATGCTGGACTAGATGGATCTTTGGCTTGATCCAGCGGGGCTCTGTCTTGTCTTTAGGGCAGATATGTTTTTATAAATATGTTGTGATGGCTTTGCTAAAAAAGAAAAGAAAAGAAAGTGGCCATCTTCTTTCACATGAGTATAAAATCACAGAACTGTCGAGTTGGAAAGGACCCCAAGGGTCATCATGTCCAACCCCCTGAAGTGCAGGAATCACAACTGAAGATTGGTGGAAACAATTACTTATGCAACCTAAGTTTGCTTGTTTAAGTGAAAATTTAATTGAATCCAGTTGGATTTCAAAGTAAGCATATCTGTAGTTTTTTTTAATGAGTCAGCAGCCATAGAAAGCAGAACTTGGTTACAGAAAGGAGATCTAACTTCATACTGTAATACAATATATTCTGGTTGCATTTCTCTCCTGGAATGCATTTCTCCTGTGATATATATTTCAGGGGCTATTATTGAAGGCTGTGGTTCAAAATCAGTTATACCACTTGGGGCCTTTTAAACACAGGTATAACCTATCCCTGGAGCAAGCCATACTCTTAAGTCACCATGAAATAAATGTCCTTAATATTCTGGATCACCACAAGATAAATTTCCATAACAGCCCAATTTTCTGCTAATGGTTTTTTCTCCCTAGTGAACTGACTTTTGTTGCTGTAAATTCTTAATCAATGCTCTTTAGGGCATTCTTCCTGTAAGATTTGTTCCAGTTAATGATGCAGTGTATAAGGCAGGAGTCCCCAAACTAAGGCCCAGGGGCCAGATGCAGCCCAATCGCCTTCGAAATCCGGCCCGTGGACGGTCCTGGAATCAGCATTTTTTACATGAGTAGAATGTGTCCTTTTATTTAAAATGCATCTCTGGGTTATTTGTGGGACATAGGAATTCGTTCAAATTTTTCTTCAAAATATAGTCTGGCCCCCCACAAGGTCTGAGGGACAGTGGACCGGCCCCCTGCTGTATAAGGAGTCTTCACCTTTGTATGTGATGGTGTCGTATTCACAAAAGTTTTCTTGAACCAGCAGGGGCTTTCATGAACAGAAGAGGGTCCAAGAACAGATTTCCCCCTTTTTTCTACAACTGCCTTGTTGGGGGAATTGTTGGAATAAGCAACAGTATTTAGTTAACACCCACTGTACTGAGAAGCACAAACCATTAAGGAATTAACAAATTTATCAGAACAGGGCAGGGGCTTTCCAGAGTTTAGTTTCAGTTTTCTCTTTCCTTGCATACTTTTGTTTGTAACATGTAATGGCTGATCACAGGAATGAGTGAGGATTGCCTCCCTCCCCTTCCATTCATGGAAACCTCCAGTGGTTTTGACTGACATTTTGTGAGAATGTTACATGGTAGGTCTGCATAGGTAGCTTCCACAATACTGCCCAATTAAACACCAGGTAGCTCTGTGGAGGTTGTACACACAGCTCATCATCACTCCCAAGCTGGGCACCTAGTTGAGATTTGAACCCAGAATAACCAGACCTATAGGTCAGATTATCCTACAGTACTGAAGACAGTGTGGATGAGATCTTGTTTTTAGTATTACAAATTCCCATTTTTTTACACACTGGGATTTTTGCAAGCATGATAGATTGCCCACTGTTGAGGTATTGAAATAAGGGCTCGCCTCCCCTTTTGCAAAGGTGGGTGCCATTTATGGCCCCAGCCTCAGCACCTCCAATCCTCTGTGAGACTTCTCGGATGAGGCCTGCCTTCCTGGCACCGTGGAGCATTGGGAGTTCCCGCCAAACCCCTTGTTCAAAATGTGCCTATCTGTGGCGCCGTTGGGGGCAGGGTGGCACCAGGAGGGCGGACCGCAGGTGAGCAGGCTTCAGTCCAGTCCACCCCAGGGGCTTAAATTTGGGGCAGAGCCTGCACTGAGCATGCATACAATTGGAACCAGCTTCTCTGACTTGGGTTGTCCTGGGCTCAGTTTTTTATCAAACAACACAAGTTGAAAGAGACACCTTGGGCTACCCTGGGGTAGTTAAGTGCATGGTCTCTAGCTTTTATAGGGAGGTCTTAAAATCAGTAATAGGCTCTAAAGAATTCTTAAGAGAGTTATGGGGAAGGGAATTGGATATAACTGGAACTTGCTATGGTGCCAGTTGATAGCATTTGGAGTTTATACGCTTCAGCAGAAGCTGCAACTGTGCACTGAAATCCCTGCTATGAGGAGCTCGCTTTACCCTTAATACAATCACACCAAGACTTTGAGTACAGAAAATAAAAAAGCTAACTTTATTATAGGACATACCCATGAGATAGAAAAGATCCTAGTTCTAGCTAACTCAGTGGAGATGCAAAGAACCTTGTTTGCTCTTTCATCACAGCAAGAAAAGGGGGGAAAGGAAAGATGGAGCAGCAATAAACCTGCTAGCACAAACCAGCATGGTTGCAAATTGGGTGGGGGACCACATGTTGAGATTGCTTTATTGCAGGGGGTTGGACTAGATGGCTCTCAGGGTCCCTTCAAACTCTATAATTTTATGATACTGTCTCTCTTTCCAAAGGTGACATAAAGAGCCCTCATACCTCCTTCCCAGAGGCTGTAAGGAGGGTGTCACCATGCTTACTGGGTATCCAAGGTGCCAGGCTTTCAGACAGAGGCACAAGGGCCCCGGAAGCAGCCCAGAGCGCTCGTGCTGTCTTCCCAAAGCCAGGTAAGTGAGATAGACATAAACAAACAAACAAACAAACAAATAAACAGAGAACAGTGGGTTTCATTGGCTTGGCATTTGTTTTATTTATTTTCCCTCCCACCATCACCTGTGTAAGGTTGCAATCACGATTGCATAAGCAAAATGAGTGCAAGTTGTGGGCTTACTGTATCTACTAAATTGAAAGAGCAATTCCTAATATTGATACATAAATGATGTACCTTACTCTGAGGGAAATGTCCCCAATGTGTGCTAGAATGTCTACTTCAGGTTGGCAGGGATGCCAATCAATTTGGACATATGTAGTGATGTGGGGGACATGCCCCCAAGTATGGGCTTGTTGAATGCAGGTGTTTCAGAAAGTCACCTTCATCATGGGTCCTAGGACCACCACTCTTCACAGCTGGCACTTTTTAATTGATATATAGGCCTTCATTTAGATTTGAAGCATAGTGAGCCATTAAGACATCTAACCGCAGCAGCAAAGTCAGTGATAGCATGTAACTTGAAAAACTTTCAGAAAGTGAATTTTGATCACTGGTACCAAAGGGAATGGCAGATGACTTTGGAACACTTAAGAGTTGCCCATGGGCAGAAATAGAAAGATCCTTTTGAATTGGTCTGGTCCATCTTTATTAACTTCATTAGCATAGCAGAACATGGGATGATCTGGGTGTAGTTTGGTGTGGTTTTGATGTGCTTTTTTGCTTTGTGAGCCATCTAGGACCAGCTATATACCAAGGTATTTCCAAAATGTGGGGGGGGGGGAGTAGGAGGCAATAGGAGCTGTGGTTTACTAGGGGCCATAAAATAGTGTCTGTCCCTGATAAACAGAACAGTTGAAGCATATGAGATGAAGCACTTAAACAAAAAACCCAAGATGGTTTTGATCAGTGCTATAAAAGAAGATTCTGGTACAAAATGAGAAACAATTGCTTTTTCATTCTCTCAGTCCTGGCCCTTGACTCAGTCATACGGAATTCAAAGCAGTGTGGATGCTTATTAAGTAAACCATAGGTTATAGTTCTGAGCATGTAGCAAAACAATCAAGTTCTCCTTATGACATGAACATTTTTTTGCCTGAGATACTGCCTGCTGTGTGTGTGTGTGTGTGTGTGTGTGTGTGTGAGAGAGAGAGAGAGAGAGAGAGAGAGAGAGAGAGAGAGAGAGAGAGAGAGAGAGAGAGAGAGAGAGAGAGATTGAGAGATTGCCAAAGTGGGAACTGGGCAGACCTAAAAGATAAAGCCAGGGGAGAAGAAAAGCCTGCTGAGATGAAATAGGCTTGGGAAGCTGTGAATGAAGAAGAATGAAAATAGCATTTTGAATGTGTTTACAAAACCACTGTGAATGTTTTGGCAAACTGAATCACAACAGAAGGACTGAAAAATGAATGCAGTTAATGCTGCTGTAGAAAACTTACCCTCTGAACTTGGGGCTGGCCCAACCTTTAGGTGAGGCAGCTGGTTCAGGGGGCAGGTGCTGAGGACCAAGGAGCAGCATCTGGGTGGGACTGGAGGTCACTGGTGTTGTGTATCATGTTGCCAATCCTCATACTTCACCTGCTGTCTTCTGGTGCAGACAGGACCCATATATATATATATATATATATATATATATATATATATATATATAATTTTGAAATGAGGTTCCGCTGCAAGTGTTGAGAATTCCATTCCTCCCATGCTGCAGATGTGCATGGGATTGTTACATGTCACATGTCTGTTTACATTCCAGTACTGATTATTGGAGTCTTGTGAGAGGAAATTTCCGCTCTGTATTGCTATTGTTTTTGCAGTTCTCTCTCTCTCCGAGGAAGAAAGACAGAGAGAGAAGCCATTGTTCTGTTATTTTGATTTAATTTGCAATAAATTAGGCTTAGATGTTACTCCTCAAGGCTAAGCTTCTGTTTGAACTCTGCTTGTCGTGTGCTCATGTCCTTGGATATGGGCCACATCAATGTGAAGGGAGACCAGAATGATGAATCCCAGGCGACGCTGCATTGGGGGGGAGGCATCAGCCTCGGCGTTATCACCCAACAGCAAGCCCACTCAGCTTTTGTACATGGAATGGGGAATGGGGCCATGTTGTCCTTGGCTTCCAGTGGAAAAACCTCTTTCGCTAACCCTGTTAGGACTCTATACATGGGTTACATTTTGATCTTGCATTTGGAGCAGTAATATTTGTACTCAGTATGGGCCAGCACCATTTTCAACATTTGTGCAGACCTTCCCAAACTTAAAAATTTAACATATTGCCTATAATATATAGTTTATGTTCATAGTCTACTTTAACCCCACACATCACAATGAATCAACCATTCACAATGAAATAGCCTTTCTTATTGCTCAAGGACTCACTACATATCATATCCCTGTACATTAAAGAGGTTCCTTGCCAGAACAGACTAATATTTGGCCATGCAGTTAGTTTGATTTCTGATTAAAATGCAAGTGATGCCATTTCTGGCTATACAGTAATTACCTCCCCCATCCCCACCCCCCCAAAAATAACATTTTTGTGTATTAATTGCAAGTGTAACCGCCCAACAATCTTATGAAGTGGATTAGACCTAGATACAGTAATCTACAAACCAGCAGACTTCCAGTTAATTATTTTCCAGTAGTGCCAAAATCATCTCCCACTGCTGCCAAAAGTTAATGCAAGTGAGAAATACCATGAGATCCTATCAAGAATTTTATAATGTAGGCAAATATATTTATTTTTTGTTAAGAAGTGCTTCTGCAATCAATCAGATCCAACATATTCCAGTATCTTCCATTTCACTAATCATAGTCTCAGTACCACTCCTTTCCCAACCCTCATCCTTTCCTTGTCTGTCCTCTTTTAACTTCACGTGGATAAGAACTGCCTTTTCAATGTCCAATATTCCTTTCAGCTCCAGTAATTTGTCACTCAACTGATAAGGATCTTTCCAGTAAATTCAGTAATATAGTTCTATGTTGTACAGATCCATTTAAATAGACTACAAATAATCATCCAAAGAAAATGGAGATAATGAAGATCTATTTTACCTGCCTTTCCTGGCAGAACCCATCTACTGGAATTTGAATTTCTTACTAATCTCTTTAAAATTGTGTTCACAGAACTAGTAAAAGATTTTCATTCACTTTTCCTTCTCAATATATTTCATAAATTCCTTTTGAAATCCAATGGCCCATCACAGAATCATAACAACTCAAGAATGTATGAATTAATGATAATGATAATGATGATGCTGGTAATTAATATGAAATTTGACAAGGAAAATCTTACAATAGATTTGTACAGCAAAGCTGTATTAAAGTTGTTAACCATTTGTCATTCTTATTTCAAAATCTGCCTTAACTATGGAATCTTTGGCAACTTCTCTATAAAAATGTATCCAAAGATCAATCTGATAAACTGCATATTCCATATTGCTAAGGAATTAAGAAGCACTGGTACAATCTTAAATAATCTTTAATAATTCAGAGCAGTAAGGAGATGCAATAACAGTAAAACCCATATTTGGAATCTAAAGCTGGAAAGGATTTAAGAAGCTGAAGTTTATAATAATCTAAATGGACGATAAGCTCCCTTAAGAGGTCCTATAAAGAGAGGTGGTGGGCAAGCAGCCATTCCAAATAATGAGTCATCCTTTTCAAGGAGACACAATTAGCAAATACATTGCTTGCAAGAATTTTTTTTAACCTGACTATAAGTAACATTCCATTGAGACATTAAATAATGTTTGCTTAGAATTAAGAGGCACAAGTTGTTTGTTTTTGTAAAAAAAAAACATGAATCCAAGAAAATCCCTTTAGGAATAAACACCTAAAATGGAAATGTGGAAGGTATGGTACAAGGAGAGAGAGGCATTCAACAGGTTAACTCCACAATGCTTTTGCAGGATCTGTATCAAAGCCTGGACCTGCTTAGTTAATATCAATCCTTCTTGCTTGTGACTTCTAATGAGTTCGTGGTGTTTAGGAGTGTGTTATGTCATGAGGAGGGGCTGTGGGCTTCTGATAAGATTGCAGTGTGAGAAAGTATATTGATAAGGGTGGTGGACGCCTCTTACAGGCCATTAAGATAAGGCATGGGACAGATGCAACACCCCAGGATAGACACTGTATCTCCCTTGTCCTCTAACCAGTCCTCTGAAGTCACCAGTTAGGGGAGTAGAAAAGTTTGATGACATCGCCATACAATATTAAAAATAGTATCCAGTTCAAACTGGCGACTTGCAAGTGCTGCTTTTGGTCCTAAAAAAAGAACTGCAGAGAAAAATGGCATAGAATCATAGAATAGAATCATAGAATCATAGTTGGAAGAGACCACAAGGGCCATCCAGTCCAACCCCCTGCCAAGCAGGAAACACCATCAAAGCATTCCTGACAGATGGCTGCCAAGCCTCTGCTTAAATACCTCCAAAGAAGGAGACTCCACCACGCTCCTTGGCAGCAAATTCCACTGTCGAACAGCTCTTACTGTCAGGAAGTACTTCCTAATGTTTAGGTGGAATCTTCTTTCTTGTAGTTTGAATCCATTGCTCCGTGTCCGCTTCTCTGGAGCAGCAGAAAACAACCTTTCTCCCTCCTCTATATGGCATCCTTTAATATATTTGAACATGGCTATCATATCACCCCTTATCCTTCTCTTCTCCAGGCTAAACATGCCCAGCTCCAGGATATGTTGGGTTTGACCCTAATACTGGCAGGCTGTTACAATATGAAACAATATAAAGTATGTTGAGCACTTAGGAGAAATGCCATATAAATAAATCTGAAGTATTATTATATAATAAACACAACAAAGTACCCTATCTTGTGTAAAGTAATATGCTGGTTTTTTAATAATCCCAGTTCACACACACAATTAAATATTTAAAGACATACAGGATGTGGTTTGGTGTGGAGGGACAGTGGATTCTAAAACACTAGCGTTTGAAAAATAATCAAACCAATTCTCAGTTTCTCAGAACATTCTCAGCATTGTCAAATAACACATCCCTCTGACTTTTCACAACACTCTTCACAATATATCCATTTACATTGCTCTGATTTGCCTTCACTCTCAGTTGACTTTACTGGGCACCTGCTGAGGTCCACACCCCTGTAGGCACTCCCAGCTCCTCCTTGCTATCCTGCGCCTTTTCTGAAAAATAGTGCCTTAAAATGTGTAGCCCTCTGACCTGGTCCCTGGGGCTCTTATCATTTCTCCCTGATCTCTCATTGCCTGTATTTATCTTTATTGTTCTTCTGTCATGCAGAAAAACTGAAAATATCCACTGCAGTCTTACTAAAAAGCTGCTTTCCATAAGCTTTGCTTTTTGCAGATTACCTTTTAATTTATCTCAACTTAATACCTATAGCACTTCGCTCGGCTCATTTTTGCTCGAAAGTTCTCACCTTCATTTCTGTCAGCAGAAGCTGGCTCACAATAAAAAAAAAAAAGTACTCTAAACCCCGATCTGGTTTAGCCCAAAGACTTTGTGAAAGGATCCCAGTGGTGTTATTTAGAAAAAAGCATCATTCTGTTTTATTTCTCTGGAATAATGCATTCCATTTGAATGTGAATACAAAAGGTGGGCTGAAAAGGATTTATCTTTTTTCATGGAGGGGGAATTAGAAAAAGAAATGCATAATTTATAGCAGCTGCTGTTCAGTGAATATTGATAGGAGCACCGTGTTGTGCAATGAATGTGTGCATACATATTGAACCACCTTTTACTGATGCAGTGCAATCTTTTGATCATAAAGGAGTCTTTGCTGCAGTTATGTTGCCTCCTGGATCATAATGCAGATATACTGAGGTCTTTGATAGCATGGTGGTAAATTGGCCTCACCAAGTAAGCCTATTACATAATAATAATAATAATAATAATAATAATAATAATAATAATAATAATAATAATAATAATTGACAGAAGTAGAATCTAGTAACCAAGGACCAACTTAACATGTAAAATGGCGGTCGCCATATGAGAACTATAACAGGGAATAATTAGAAAGCAAAAAGCGCAAAAAAAGAGGGTTGGGGAGTCAGGGTATGTCCAGTAGAATGAGGAAGAAAGGTAGTAAAGGAAACATGCCACTGAGAACTGAAGATTTACATATAGGCTTACAGGAATATTTTGAAAGATCGAAGGAGAAAATTAACAATTTAAAGCGAATAATGCAAGTTGTAGAGCAAAAAAATAAATTTGTTGCACAAACGAGCTTACAAGACATTGCTTGTGCAACAAGTAGGGGACATGAAAGATCAAGTGAAAGAATCTGAATATGATATTGGAGTCCTTGGCATTCTTGGGAGTGGACCATGCAGCTGTGCTCCTCACTGACACCAGGGATCCCTTTATATTTTTACTGGTATCCAGAAGTCTGCCTCAGCTCCTTGCATTGCCAGGATGAAGCTCCATTGGGAATATTGTGGGAAATTAAAATGGTGCCACCATCATCTGTTTAAGGCACTATTGGTGTTGCTGCCTAATCTTGTCACTGCCAGCGTCCACCAAAGGAAGAGTGGTCCTGCCAGAGGGCAGCTTGCCTTGCTAAGGGTTTCCTCAAACCTGCACCTGGACCTACTTGGAATCATCATACACTTGCCTTTGTTAGGAAGCTATCTTCCAGTGTGCTCAAGATGCAAGGAGCATGTTGCTTATCTGAACTTCAGTCAGAAACATTTCATTTATTCAATGAGCCAGAATTTGTACATTAGTGGCTTAGTCTGATTCTATATGCATTCAGTAGTTCAATATTTGGTCAAATTGATCTCTTTTCACCTGTAAATAAATCTACTCAGAATTCTCTAACATGCTTAGAAATGTATAACCTTTTTTGAACAGCAAATTTTTATTCAGATCTGACATTTACGTGCATATTACAATCTAGGAAGTCAATAGTAAGGTCCATGAATAAACAAAGCACACATTAGACAGCTATCTCACTGCATCTGCCTTTGAATATGTATATTCCATTAGCCCAGCTCTTCTTCTTTCTTTTTTTAAAGAACAATAATTTAATATTTCCAGACTCTACCTTTTCTGTGTGATAATAATATGCAGTGAAATCTGTTAAATGCAATTTACTCTGACTAACTAGTATTATTGAAAGCCTTATGAAATTACCAGTAGGTGTTGATGCCAAATACGCAACTACAGGCTGCTGCACAAAAGGACACAGCATGCTGAGAGAACAGAATTAATTTCCTTTCTGGTTTCTAGAACACATGGAAATCTATGACACAAACAGCACGCTTACATATCTCATCCACAAAACAAGCAACAAGAGAAACAAAATGATTGCTATTGAGTACCACATAGCAAGAATCTGATTGTGCATATGAAACAGACAGCTGTTTCTGGGTTTTGCAGATAAGCTTGAACAAAAGATTTTGCTTGTTATAGAAGGAGGGAGGCAATGAAACCAGTTCATCTTGTTGTTGTTTAATCGTTTAGTCGTGTCCGACTCTTCGCAACCCCATGGACCAGAGCACGCCAGGCACTCCTGTCTTCCACTGCCCCCTCAGTTGTTGGTAGCTTCGAGAACACTGTCCATCTTGTCCTCTGTCGTCCCCTTCTCCTTGTGCCCTCAATCTTTCCCAGCATCAGGGTCTTTTCCAGGGAGTCTTCGCTTCTCATGAGGTTGCCAAAGTATTGGAGCCTCAGCTTCAGGATCTGTCCTTCCAGTGAGCACTCAGGGCTCATTTCTTTAAGGTTTGATCTTCTTGCAGTCCGTGGGACTCTCAAGTGTCTCTTCCAGCACCATAATTCAAAAGCATCAATCCTTCGGCGATCAGCCTTCTTTATGGTCCAGCTCTCACAGTTCATCTTATCTCTTCTCAAAAAGGATGTGGCCCTCACAATTAGCTGTTTGTGTGGTGCCCTTGGTTTAAAATGTGGGATGCTTCAGAGAAAATAGTGTAAAGTAGTATAGTTAAAGAATATTCAGTCTTTGTTTGAAGTATGAGAAGTGAAAACAACCCTTTATGTACAGCACACAGTGCATTTAAGCTTCCATAGCATGGTCTGAAGGAATATGATCCAGCCACCTTGTTGAAGGTTAGCAGAGCTGGTACCTGTATGGGGATAGGGGAACCTGGCAGGAATCCTGTGGAAGAAAAGTGGAGTATAAAGAAATACATAAAGGAATGCATTGTTTTTGCTGTTGCGCTGATCTCAGAGAGATTGGGGATCATGACAGCTCACATCCCAAACCAGTCCTGCTGGCTTTAGTGAGGTTGCTATGGAGTAAATGGGATGGGGACTGAATACAATGTAGGAAAGATGTTTTGAAATACCTGTCAGAAACATCATATTGCATTGTTACTGTCATCTAATGAGTTCGCCCACGCTGCTATTTGCCTCAGACTCATGTTCCTCTCACAAGAGAACTCTCTTGAGGGGGAAACTATTGTTTAACTGCTCTGGGATGAATTTGAAATCTGTGAATAGCCAAAGAATAGGGGAAAGGGGTACATGCTCACTTGTTCAATAGAAGGAGGCAGGTGGGAGCAGCAAATGGCATGCTTTATTAGAACAGTGTTTCTCAACCTTTTTTGGGCCACGGCACACTTTTCTATGAAAAAAAATCCCGCGGCACACCAACTCTGTGCCGCCCTATATTTAGTTTAGTTTGGAGGGGAGACGTACCAGTAAAGCATGCCGCTGAAGAACTGCTGCGCGGTAGCCAGGCGGACCCACCAGGCGCAGAGCCTGCGGAGCGAGCGGGGACAGACCCCAGGCGGGCAGACACGAGCGCGCAGCTGCCGCCGCCTCCCTCCCAGCCGCCCCAGGCAGCCGCCGCCGCTCTGGCCCGGCGAAGGGAAGCCCTGCGCAGCCTTCCCCGCCTGCCTCCTCCTCCCCAGGAGGGCGATTTGCATTGTCACGTGCCTGGCGGCCGCCAATAATCAACACTAACCCGCCGGAAAGGAAGCCAGCCGGGTCACGATGCGGGCGCTTGCCTCGCGTCGTGACCCGGCCGGCTTCCTTTCCGGCGGGTCAGCAACGTGACAGTGCAAATCGCCCTTCTTGTCGCGGCACACCGGTTGAGAAACACTGTATTAGAACACTTCTGCAAAGGAAGTTAGAGAACAGTCTTTTGATTTCAGTGTTGTATTTGTGGAAAGCCATTGGACCAGATAGTTGTAGAAGAAGTCAACGAGAATGGCCACAGAACTGTCACAAATGAAATGTTTATACTTTTATATAAGAACTTAAATATTGCATGGCGGGACAGACCAAGGGACCATTAGCCTAGCATTCTAAGGCTAGCACAGCCCTAGAGAAATTCACAAGCTAAGGATGATGGGGATACATCCTGTTCTTAGTGCCCAGTATCTGGTAGCGGAGAGATATGCTGCTTTAGAATAGATGTTTCTTGCACTTTTGTGTATCACAGATAACAGACAGTGATGATCTTAGCAGTATAATCCTTAAGCAGCACCAAGTCTAAACTGCTACCGTCTTGACACACTTGATTTGCTTGTTTAGAACTGCAAGAGTCATATCAAAGGCAAGGAGCTTAATGCACAAGGAAGTAGGGGACTGTAAAATAGATATGCAGATCACCTTCCTTTTTTTAAAAAAAAATGATGAGGTCTGTTACCTTAATCAAAAACACTCGTTTTCTATTAAACACATACATGAGGAGAATGTACACAGCATTAACTGCTTCAGGTTGTAACACCAACAAAACACTTTTGCTTCTCTGTATTCCTAAGAGATCTTATGCTTTCAGAAATGATATGTAATAAATAACATGTAGCCTCTCACATGGAAGCTCTTTGCACAGCTGGACAGGATCCTGTGGTTTGGCTCTGATGTGGTTAAAATTTTCCCACAGCTACCCCCATGCGCCCTCATCTGGCACAACCAAACTGATGGCTGCCATTCACGTGAGTAAAGCAGGTAAAAATCTGACTTAGTAGCTACTAGCAGTGTCCATGGATTGGCTGACCCAATTCATTGTTCATGCAAAGAGGTTCATCTGGTATCTTTAGGATCTTTAGGATCTGCTAAAGTGTCCTGGGTTGAGGAGAATCAAACCTTTTTTGGGGGGGTAGTTTCTTTTCTCCCAATGAGCTGTCAATTTATCTCAAATCCAACATTCTTAACATCGATTTACAGTCCTAACACACGATCCAGGCTGCTGGAGGGGACTAGGACTGAGTGGATGTCTCTGCCCACCAGGCCAGCCTGTTTGCTGGCGGAGAGGCCCCTGGTGCAGCAGTGGAAAGACTGGCAGAACATTAGCAGTGTTCCTACCAGCAGGAACCAAGATAAGGCGCCCGAAGCATGAAATTACGGGGCAGAGTGGGTGCAAAACTGAGCTGGCCATAGATTTGCTGGATCCTAAACCTATGAGGGTACCTGATGAGAGTCTTAATCTGGGTCCTCTGCCTGCAACAAGCTCATCATATAGTCTTAGGGTTGCTCTGTCCACCTGCTACTTAACAAAACTGTATGCAGGGCCCATAAGCTTGTTGAGGCAGTTGACTTAGGTAGCAGGCTGGGGACAGGTGGGAGAGGTGGCAGATCTGAAGAGGAAGGCCTGAGGCATTCCTTGCATGCCTTTGCTGCTGCTCCTTCAGCTGAGAATTGGAGCTTCCACTACCACCACTATTCCAGTCTCCCCTTGAGGAGGAAGGTCCCTCCACTGCTGCAGCCCTGGAACCAGAGCTTGGTACCACTCTGAAGGTCCTCAAGGAGTGTTCTGCTTGTCACCACCTGCTCCTCTCAGGCCTCCTCCCCCCCCCTTTGCCTTCAGAGGTCCAGGGCTTTTCCAGGCTGCCTCCCGTTGCCTCAGGTGGAGGAAGAGGCTGTGGTGACAGATGCCATTTTCTGTTTTGCCTCAAGCAGCAAAATGTTTTGAACTGGCCCTGACTGTATATTAAGAGGCCTGTTTAAAAATCGTTGATATGTTGGTGTGGGTGGGTGTTCTTAAAGCTTTGCAATAGTATATTAGGGTCACTCTTTTCACACACTCTTTTCAATGAACCCTGACAAGTAGGGAATTTCCATCTCTTTATTTTTCTAAAGTACCAAGATTCCATTGTGGCAAAAAAGGCCCCTGGGAGCCATGTTCTTACAGTCAATAAATGATACCTGTAACTAAACTCATTTTACAGGATTGGATTAATTGTAACAGAGCTGTCACGCTTGCTTGCCCTCTGGAGATAAGCAAAAGTATTTCATTACATCTGGGAAAAGTCTGCAGGGAGAAATGTCATTATTTACCTTCCTTAACAGATACAAATCTTTCAATCTTTCAAGTGTTCTGAACTTGCTTGCCGTTTTTTTTAAGAAGCAGGTGAAATAAGAAGTAAATACTTAGGGCCATTTTCAGTGTAATATCTATGGATTTAGTTCAAATTTTTGGTAAGTCACAGCAAGGGTTTCACAAGTGCATAAGATTATAGGCGTGAAATCCTTGTAATGCAAATCCTTGAAAAACCAACTGGAGATTCATCAGCTAAAGTTATTCAGGGTGAAATCAAAAGTGGCTGTGTAGCTGTCACATGTGGTTGGGCACACTTAGCCTTTACTTTAGGACACCATGGCTGCAGAAACCATTTTTGATGCAAAGGAAGCAATTTTGCCACCATTCTCCTCTGGGTTTTCACTGTGTGACTGTGTGGGGGTGTCCAGCTCCAGTTAAGGTATGTTTCTATAAAAGAGGATTAAACCAAGTAGCTAGTCTGATGGGGAACAAATGTAGCATTGCTGAGCTTGCTGTCATAGAATTTTGATAAGGCTGTCCTGTTTGAAGCGAGCAAAACAGCACCATAATCCTTTAATGACTTAGTAGAGTTTCACTGAAAATTAAGAGTGACACTAATTTTAAGCTGCCGGGCGCTGCATGTATGAAGAGTTGCTTATGCAATAGTGTGAGTAAAATTTTAATGATGTGCTTATTCTGTACCAAATCCGGAAAGTGCTTAGGAATCACTTGAGAACAAATAAATGGTTAATTTCTAAACAGATGAGGCAGTTTTGAGGACTGAAAGTCCCTACCTTCCCACAGCTCTCTAAGTCTCCTCCTCCTCAGTTCCTTCCCCAGCAATCTGAGACTCCATCGATGCATCTGTCTGTTCCACCCTCTTCATGCCTGTTCTAGTCCTGGGAGACCAGGGGGAGAGGGGAGCTGATTGTAGCAGGAAGGGGAGACAACCTGGCTTCTTTGGCAGCCTGCCTGATCTCTGTCTCTTGATCTCACTCCTCTCCAGCCTCTGAATCAGAATTGCTTTCTGCCACAGCCTCTTCCTGCTCACTAAACCCTGTTGCTTCTTCAGCTTCCGACACCTGCTCCTCCCAGTCTGCTGCTGCTTCTCCCTCTGGACACTCATCGTCAACCCACCACCAGTCCCCTGGCTCTGAGCCTTCTTCCCCTGGGGGCTGCCCAGCTTGTGCCTCCCACCACTCCTTGGTATTGAGCCAGTCCATGACACTGGCTAAAACCAACCCTGTGTCATGGAAACACAAAGTCACCTCTCTAGAGTGTAAGCCTGTGTATGGAGACAGTGTGGTATCCAGACTCGTGATGTGCAAATACAGCACAAATCGGGCACTTAACTGGATTCTAAACTATTTGCACTGGTACATCTACATGTTTTGCCATCATTACAGGTATCTCATGTTTTGAATACTTGCTGTGATGCAACCCAAACTAAATGATTATTTGCTGGTAGAGGTAAATCTTGTAACCAACCAATTCTTTAATTTTATTCTGTTTTCTCAACCTCCCTCTGTGTCCTAAATATCGCAGAAAGAAATATTACAAAGAGATCATTTTTTTCATTTTTTTTTAGCTCCCTTGAGCAAGCAAATTTGCTTTATTGATCTCTGGCAAGAAAAGCACTATAGAAATAACCTAGAAATAAGTTGCTGCCGGGTTTCCCTTTTTATTTTGTTATTTTATTTTAAATTTCTGTTTCAATAATATTGTTGGTTTTCTGGTCTTTGCATAGTTGTGTGTATTTGTGCAGCATTCCTGAGATGTTTTGGCAGCCTATAAATTAAATAGCAAATAACAATAAATTGGTTCTCCAGATTGGCTTTCTTCTAAGAGCTTTACGGTGGATTAAAATCCCACTGAATTCAAGTGGGTTGATGCAAACAAGAATATGTCCCAATGCCTTTAACAGGTACAAGAGGGATCCACTTCAACCTTTGCATGTCAAACATGCGTAGGAGCCTCCTTGTCAATCCTGATTGGCTTCTGCTGAATGCCATCAGAATCCCCTTTCAGATTTTTGTATTCAAAACGCAAAAGGTCAAAATGTTGTGGGCAGGGTCTGTGTGTGTGCACCCCACCACCCACTTTATCCCCACATGCATTAACGCTTTCTCTGAATCATTTCCCAAATCTGTTTTTAAAGCTAAGATTGACGGAAGATGCTTTCTCCAGGCTGGCTTCCCAAGCACATTTCCTACAGAAACCTGTTCCAGTGGGGACAGGGAAAGGTGGAGCATCCTCCATGGACTGTTTGTTGGAACAATTCCAAGCCATGTTTGGACAGCATTCAGGACCCGTGTGGATTTTCCAGTGCATATAAATGAGCGTGCATCTTAAGGAAATGATCTTAGTCTTCTCCTGGGAAAATAAACCCCACACTCTAATATGCTGTTTTCTATATTAGTTCCCTCAGAGACTCATTCCAAAATCACTGCCTCCATTTTCCAAGTAAGCATGTCTAAAAATGGTGCCAGTCTGCCTTTGATTGTATCATTCTAAAACTTCAAATGTCTCTTTGTAAAACCACACATAATTGTATTTGTCTCCCAGCATGCTCTCTTTTTGCTAATGCTTTTTTACTCCAGAGTTTCCTGCAGGAAATTAATCAAATTAGGTGCTACCAGACCTCCCTGGCTTATTAAAAGTCAGGGCAGCAGAGTACATTTCAGTGCTATAATCCATTTAACAACCATCCATGCAAACCCTGCATCCTTGAAAACGCTCCAGTTAACTTGGTTTAATACATGGACAAACAGAATAGCTTTAAAATTTAATAAAGTCCAGCTTCAGCTATCATTGAGACATTATCGAGGTTTGCTTTTAAATGACCTTCAACAGGCTATTTTTAGGATGGTGTTCACTTTATAATGAAAACCCTTGAAAATGGTGTAAATCAATAAAAATAAAACCCTAGCATACCCCCAGGAGATGAGAATGTATGTCAAGCCAAAGTATTTTGATTTATGTCCACTTTGGCTACAATCTTACACAAACTTATTTGGAAATGAGTTCAGTCAAAATACTAATTTTCAGCGGAGAGCAAGCACACCTCAAGGCACTGAGCCCAGGAATAACAAAGTGCACCGTGAGGCCGAAAAGGGGGGATTTCTGCTGACTTTGCAGATGTGCTCTACCAGTGCCAGCCTGCAATATAAGCTTCTAGTTGCAGCACCAACTGAATGAGCAAAGAAATCTGACTGTCCCCACTTTCCCAGTCTGATGGCACCAGAAAGCTCAGGTCCAACCGGATCCAGGACCCAGTGAAGGTAACAAGTTATCTCCAGAATGCCAGGATTATGTGTAAAGAATTTACATTCATACTATAAATTTACCTTTGTGCATTTCATAAAATCATAGAATCACAGAACTGTAGAGTTGGAAGAGACTCTAAGCGTCATCTAGTTCAACCCCCAATCTCAACTGAAACATCCATGACAGATGGAATCCAACCTCTGCTTAAAAACCTCCATTCTGCACATGTGATGTTCAGTATATGACCACTGAAACCCCTACATATGGAGCAGAATCACTCCAATGTGGCCAATACACTTCCCCATTTAACACAATGGTGTATGGTGTGTATATGGTGTTAGGGGAGGGGCAGTACCTCTGGTGGAGTATACATTTGCTCTTTCTGGTGCTCTTTGTCACCTTTGGCTGGGGACCCAGCATTCAGCTCTCACCTGTGGCTCCTAGAAGCTGTCAGCATGCGACAGCGGCCACACCCTGAAAATGGCTTGAACTGGCCAGCTAAACATGGTGTGGGTAGCCAATGAGTTTCAAACTCTTGGTGAGTTAGGAGCTTCCGCTGCATGTGAGGACAGGCTCTGGCGGATTGAGTGGGTGAGACCAATAGTGAGTTCAACAGTCAAGAAGGCACTTTCTGCACCTGATGTAGTGGAAAGTGAGGGGCAGATGGGGCTCATCAACCTAGGAATTTACCTCATCTAGGAGAAGGAAACTCTGATCCTAAGCCTCTGCTGCCTTGCGGTTATATTCATTCATTAGAAAGGCTTCAGGAGTAAACTCTGATGAAAAATCCATACCCACTGCCTTGTGGGACACCTTCAGGAGAAGAAAAGGTTAGGGAAAAACACTACAAAAATCTGGGGTTGAGTTCTTAAGGTTGGATGACATCTTGTACACCTCCTTCCAACAACTCCTGCAGCCAGACTGGTGCCAAATGTATTGCTCTGCTTTCCTTTGGAGCACACCAGCCAAGCCAAGAGGGGGGTCATGTAATCTGGGCAGCCCAGGACCTCCATACGGACTGCCCAGGGTTGCTCCCTAGAGAAGTTACTTCAGTGTTCCTAATGCAGCAAAAACAACATGGGAGGCAGCAGTTATGAGTTAGTGGTCTCTGCAGCCACAGCTGCAGGGTTGACTTCACCCCTGGATGCCCACTCCATTGTCTCTTGAGATAGACAGATGCCAACAACAACAATAGTATGCGAAGATTAACCCTACAGACTTAACCCTACAGGAAATAATCTGTAAGAGATTGCAAAGGGGAAGTAAAGCAGGATGTGCCAAGAATAAATATGAAATGTAAAGCTAGCCTACATAAAATTTCTGCGTACCATATAAGTGCCATCTTACAATCTCCATGGAAATTGGAATATTAGCTTCCTAATTTGTAAGTGGCATTAAAACAAAACAAAACAAAAAACACCGGTATATCTCAAGGCATAATAGAAGGGAGCTGATGTTTCGATGCAATAAAATCAAACTGGTAAACAAAACAAAGCTCTGGATTCTTTCTCTTTTTTAAATTCTCTCATACAATTTAAACGTCTAGTACTCGAAAAACCCATTATGCTTTTTGATACATAAAAGATGCTGATTAATGCACCATTAAGACTCCCAATAGGAAATCTGAAGGAAATATGAATTTAAGAAGAGCCTATAGCAGCATAAACTGCTACAACTCAGTAATGCTTTCTCTTTTTTAAAGATACTAATTAAAGATTAGTTTATGAAACATTAGACCCAAGAAAGAGAAGTGTGGGGAGATACTCCTTTTAAACTCCCCCCCCTTTCAAGTCCAGGAAATAATTTCAATTTGTCATTAATATTTATTGCAGGAGTGAACCAGAAAGAGCCTGACAAGGTTAGTGGTAACAGGACATATGTGTCAAGAGTCATCATGACTAACAGCACTAACAGAAAGTAAAGCAGTCCTTTTTGTTACTGTGTTGGCTGAGAGTCCTTGATCTCAGTGCTAAAATACAACCTCTAAAGTATAGCCTGGAATAAATAGACTAATATTAGTATTCAGCCCAACTATAGTTCCCCACCCCTTGTAAGTGATTCATAGTTACCATAGTGGCCATGTTGCTACAGTCCTCCATATGCAGGGCTGTCAGAAGATAGTTCCCCATTTAAAGTAGTCTTCTGTCTGAAGGGTTGCCTGACTCAGCTCCAGGTTAAAAATAAAGAGCCCTAGGAAGAGAAGAAATGAGCCTTCAATTTGCCCACCACCACTGCACCTGGAATGTGCAGGCCCTTATTGAGGTAGGGGAGAGTGCTCTTCCTCAGGTTCTGCTTGTGGGTTTCCCCCAGGGATCTAGTTGGCCACAAGGAAAACAGGATGCTGGACTAGATTGGCCATTGGCCTGATCCAACAAGGTCGTTTTATGTTTCTATGAACCAGGCTCCATACAACCCAAGGGGTGGATTTGTAAGTGGGTTCTGCTATTATTCTATTCTATTTTTAGCACCTATAAATTTCACTGTAGAGGGACAATGCATTATTAGTATGGGGGCTATTATTTTTCTGTTTCCTAGTGTGTACTGTCTGTGTGTACTGTCTGTCTGTCTGTCTATCTATCTATCTATCTATCTATCTATCTGTCTATCTATTCCTAAATACATTAAAATGATTGTTTATTTGCTATATTTGTTTTGTGGTGGCCTATGGCTTTTAACAATTCATCCACTCACTATAGAGTACAGGAAACCAGCTGCTGTTTACAGAAACACTATGGCCCCAAGAACTGTACTTAGAACAGATGAAGCCTAGAAAAAAACACATCTGTAAAAAGCATAACTTAGTTTCTATAAACTTCTTATTAAAAACAATTTCACAAAAAGAGAAATAAGATATAAATGAACACAGCTACATGGGAAAATGAAATGATGTGAGCTAGGCAACAACAGATGTCTCTTAAGACATTTGCAATGCTCACAGCAACATTGCACACCTGTAGATTTTGTGGCTCAGTCACACTGACTCCTGCATGATTCTCCTGCAGTTTCCTTTCCAAATGATTGTAAGCTTGTAAGTGTTATTATTCCAGTCACTGATCAAATGTAGCAGAGGAATCAAACAAATCTTTGGGTTATAATTCTGCCATTTCTGTCTTTAATAACAAATATTTCCAGGAAAAAAAGAAATTACTTGCCAATTTCTCAAACGTTTTAAATAAAGAGCCACTTTATGAAAACAAAGGAAATATTATATTACCCTAGCACTTAAAATCTGTACATGCTGAAGGCTATATTTGTTAATATCAAAAGTCCAAGAAGAAAAGAACAAGTCTTTTTCTTGATTGGCCAAATACAGACAACCTACTCACCAAGTGTGGTAAGAGACTGTCACAGGTTTGGTTTTTCTCCTGCATTAAAGAAAACAGGGTTGCTTCCTAGTAAATGTGTTAGTATTTCAGCTTTTTCTAACTAAATGCTTCAATATTCAAGACCATTTTAAAACTGCTCATCTTTCCTTCTAGCCCTCTTTGCTTATTTTTGTTCTCTAAGGATCTACCAATTCAAATAAGCATTTTTATATCATTTTACTTGCTGGGATTGTCTGCATCTTTCCTGCAGGCACTTGTGAAAATATAATGAAGCAGCAGCTTCTCCCAAGAGCCACAGCTCTAGATAGAGGAGAGTAGGAGGCAAATAGATTACATGACTTGCCTGAGATATTGCCAAACTAAAATTCACAGAGACCAGATAACTGAATGCTGAGCATATCCTGAATCATCTTTTGCTTCAATATACTCATTCATCCTTAATTTCACATTCAATTTTTGTTGCTTTAAAATTGCATTAGAACATTATATTTGAATGAATAGGCTGCTGGTGTGCATGCTGGAGGGGAGCAAATTAAAGTCTTGGCGTTAATAATACAACTTTTCAGAAATCCACCTGCTAACAGTCTAGTACGTATAGTGAACCACTGTACTTGCCACTGAATGGTGAAGTTGAGAGGGTGCTTATGGATAGCCTGAAAATAACAATATCCCTTCTAGCTCAGACATAACATATGCACAAATCCCCACTGCGGCACATTGCTGAAATATGTTGGTGACCGCCACTAGGGGAGTTCAGCTCAGAAATAAAATCTGCTACTGGAAATTCACTGTTATCTCCTTGAGGTGATTAAAAGGTTAATAAGAAAGTACTGATACACAATTCTTTGCACAGATATAAAGGCTTCCTCTCTTACTGTGCTCCAAAGCATATTAAAGCATTTACATTCAATTCTTCATGCAGTGAAAGGTGATATGGAGACCTACAATTATTACTATATATTTCCATCTACAGAACAGTTGTATTGTTATTGGCTGCAGAATTAGATTTTTCACGAGGAGGCAGATAAATGGGTTTTCTTTCCATTGTTACTCACCTTCTTAAGTTGAAATCATATCAAAATAGGAGGAATTTAGGTAAGGAACATAGTAAGGAGCCATGGAGACTAGCTACCGGTAGTAGTCAAGACGGAAGGATTAGTCAGGAGGACCAAAGGACAAACAAAGAGGCAAGAGCAAGCCAGAATGAAGAATGACCAAGCATGCATGAAGACACCATTGCTCAAGATGTTTTCGATGCTCAACCAGAAACCCTTTTATATTCCATACTGCCCAGGAGGATCCAATGGGCAGTCTCAGTGGGATGACTCAGTCCAGGGCCTAAAGGCATTTCAATGGGAAGCTCCTGCACAGGATAGCTGTATATGGGTCCAGTAATTATTAACACTGGAATCAGTCCTGCCCCCATTATTCCCATCATCAAAATCCTCCCCTCCCACCCAGTCAACTTGCTATTAATCCCATGGGGGGGGAGATGACTGTCTTTCTTAATGAAATATTAAGAATGCTCTCATAGAAGGGGATGACCGAGGACAAGATGGTTGGACAGTTCTCGAAGCTACTAACATGAGTTTGACTAAATTGTGGGAGGCAGTGGAAGACAGGAGTGCCTGGCGTGCTCTGGTCCATGGGGTCATGAAGAGTCGAACATGACTAAATGACTAAACAACAACAAATTTGTGGTTAAAATTGCTGAGCTGTGGTTTTGAAGCAAGATTACTATAATTATCCCTTCATTTTCCTGTTGGTTTCCTTTTTTGATTGCCCACTGTACTGTTATTGGCTTATTATTGTTAGCAGTAATGATAGAGGTCTACAAACTTGTGTTGATTTTATGATGTTCCTTGTGCCCATCAAAGGATTATCTATCTATCTATCTATCTATCTATCTATCTATCTATCTATCTATCTATCTATTATCCTTTGATGAGCACAAGGAACATTGTGTGTGATTGTGTGTGTGTGTGTGTGAAATCTCTCAATCTGTTCTACCTCCCCCACCCCAAATTCTAGCTTTATATAATGGTAGGAATAAAAAAATAAACACTCCCACAACCAGTATATCACTTTTCCTCAGTACAACTGCAGCCTTCAGAAAGTGTTGTCAGCTGATCAGAATGTGCTGTTTACAGCTAATATAGGTGATCAGATAGAAAGGGGACACACAGTGTGCATACATTTTTTAAAAAATTAACATATTGTTATCTCTTGCATTACTTGGCCTTTGAGCCTCTGAATATGAAGTTCACCTTAACTAGCTCAGTGTTTCACACTAACTGTTAGCAGCTCTTCAGAGTGATTTGCCACTAAGCAATGCTCACTGTTTATATAACTCCCATATATCTCCTCACCAACAAGTAGTTTTTAATGTATTATATGTGTAAAAATTACACCTATATACTGTCATAATCTTATTATTTGCTAGAGCCCACTTTGTCAAATACAGGAGCTAAACTTATAAGGCTGCAAGTCTAACAACATATACTGTACTCAGAAGTAAGTCCAGCTTAATTCAAGGAGGCTTACAGTCAGATAAGTGGAGTTAGAATTGCAATCTACATTGGTGTTCATTGTTATGAGTTTTTTGTGGGGGAGGTGAAAGAAGTATGTGGAAAGACTACTACCTGTGGAAAGGCTGTCTGGTAGCAGTTCATTATGGGGTGAAAATGGTCTGGATCATCACCCACCATCCCTCTTCCAAGCAACTCTAATTATTGTTTAGGAGAGGCCTTTTTTACATGCGCCATTTCTTTCAAGCTGCACCTGCAAAATGCCATTTTCTATCCAATTAGAAAATGCACAGGAACCAATGGGAGCTTTCTTTCTAAGACTCATCACTATGCAGAGGTAGCAATCTTCCATGGGTCATAACTGGGGAAGAAAGGTCTAAGCCTCCCATTCCCGTGCACTCTGGGCCCCACTGACAATTGCCCCTCTCCTGTAATGGCTGCTTGCCAAAAATCTAGTTTGGCCCTGGTTTCCAAGACCTGTAGAGAGTTAAATTCCCTACTTTTAGAAAGAGTTGTAAGGGACTAAGGATTAGTAGTGCACAGTGTTAAAGGACCAAGAATCTGAGTCAAATGATTTGAATTTAAATTAGCCAACTAGACAGTTCACTTATTTATTCCCAATTTCACCTCAGTCATCTCTGCATCTTGCACCAGAGCTTCTATGAGAAATATCCTTTAGAGCAGACATTTTTCTGTGTACAAAAGCAAGGTTCCCTTTCATTTCAGTCAACACTGTACCACAACAAATTAGAAAGCATTGGCTAACATGCCTTCTAGGATCAGCCCTTCACACTGACAGCACTGTTTTTATTACAGTATTAGCAATGTTTCTTCACCTGTGCTTGGTTCACAAAACCATAAATTGGTTGCACCTTCCCAGTTTTTGTTTTCTAAAAATCTCTGATCACCAACAGACAACAACCGAGTTCTTCTTCCTGTCAGGAGCAATGCTAGGAGAAATATCTGGGAGGTTTTCCTTTCGATATTGAACTTATTCAGGTTATTAAGATTGAGAAAAGCTGTGTTTACTAACATAGGCTCAGAGAAACCCAGTCTCCTATTTCAGCTACGGTACTTCTAGAAATACCTTAGGGGTGGCGCTGTGGTCTAAACCACAGAGCCTAGGGCTTGCCGATCAGAAGGTCGGTGATTCGAATCCCCGTGACAGGGTGAGCTCCCATTGCTCGGTCCCAGCTCCTGCTAACCTAGCACTTCTAAAGCACGTCAAAGTGCACGTAGATAAATAGGTACCGCTCTGGCTGGAAGGTAAACGGTGTTTCCGTGCGCTGTTCTGGTTTGCCAGAAGCGGCTTAGTCACGCTGGCCACATGACCCGGAAGCTGTACGCTGGCTCCCTCATCCAATAATGCGAGATGAGCGCCGCAAACCCAGAGTGGTCCACGACTGGACCTAATGGTCAGGGGTTCCTTTACCTTTACCTTTTAGAAATACCTTTGCTAAAATGCGGTATATAATATCATGATAGTGTTTAGTTTTACTGACATTCATTTTTCATTGTTGGTGTCCTAACAAGAGATAATGGGGAAAGAACACTATAATTTAATGTAGCAGTTGAGAATATGCCCAATTATAAATAATGCATTGACCATCAACTGATGGGTCAAGCACTGAAATGTAAACCCAACTTCTACTGCAATATTAAACCTGTTTATACATTTCTACTGATTTCAATATTGGGACGTGGGTGGCGCTGTGGGTAAACCACAGAGCCTAGGGCTTGCCAATCAGAAGGTCAATGATTTGAATCCCTGCAACGGGGTGAGCTCCCGTTGCTCGGTCCCAGCTCCTGCCAACCTAGCAGTTCGAAAGCACATCAAAGTGCTTTCCCGCTCCGGCGGGAAGGTAAATGGCGTTTCCGTGTGCTGCTCTGCTTTGCCAGAAGTGGCTTTGTCATGCTGGCCACATGACCTGGAAGCTGTACACTGGCTCCCTCGGCCAATAACGTGAGATGAGTGCCGCAACCCCAGAGTCGGTCACGACTGGACCTAATGGTCAGGGGTCCCTTTACCTTTACCTTTACTGATTTCAATGTGGCTTCCTTCTAGGGAAGCATAGATAGGATTGGCAACATATTCAGCATATTCCTGAAAGCGAAATCCTTGACACGTGTGCATAATTTCTTTAAGGGAGATACCAGGTATCTGAAGAAGTGTGCATGCACACGAAAGCTCATACCTATGACAAACTTAGTTGGTCTCTAAGGTGCTACTGGAAGGAATTTTTTTATTTTTTATATTATTTATGGTTAGCTGCTGCAAGAGTCGAAATAGCTCTATAGAAAAGTGCTTTGTGTAGAGACATCTGCTGTCTTCTAGAGCATGTTATATATTATTAACTCGGTTTTCAAATTCAGGAGCTTAGTGTTTCATGAGGGGCTACAGTAGGCCACAGAAAAAGCCACATTTCTCACATTTCTCAGTTTTACTACCTACAGGCATCTTTGTCACTCTGAGGTGGCAGAAGATTCCCTGAATAAATCCACATTGTTCTCAGCAACTCTGACAACAACCAGTGCAACAGGTTTTGAGATTTCTGACTCGGTTAATGTGGGCAGAATTAATACACTCTAGGAAGAAAGTTGAAATGCACTCTTATCCATGTTTCATCAATTTTCCACCTGCTGCATCCTTCTAGCAGATTCCTCCAAAGCTATTAAGTGGCAGATGGGAAACTCACTGGCAGAGCAGCTCTATGGTGTGGGAATTATTGGGAGGGGGCAGAATATGTGGCAGAGTAATTGCCACAGCCAGTGCCCTCTGCCAAGGCAGAAAGTAGGGTGGTGAGTTTATTCTCTTGCCTTTTAACCTTTCCTCCTCAATGGAACAGAATTTACAATGTTATCTTCAACCCTAGGGTAGCTCCAGGTAATTTTTCTGGGTCCACTGCCAAACAGGGGAACTGTGGTAGCAGCAGAGCTTCGTGCCACCATATCAAGAGGCCTCCAGCAGTGGGAGAGAGAGACCCACAAAACCCTATTGCCTCCCAGCCTCCCAGAGAGCAGAGGCTTGTTCTCTTAATAACTTCACTAATGGAAAAATATATCCTGCTCAGAAGCATGTGGACATAGATTCTCCTGTATCAGTATGTCTATCACTTGTTCCCAGCTACAACATGCAGTGAGAAAATCCATTCTAAGATTAGACTGCCAGCATGAAAAGAGAAAACTGAGCATCTGGGGCTGGGGGCACACACCATATAAATAAATGATAATTCTGATCCTATTTTGCAGCTTAGATACCAAAGATTCAAATACTACTTCCTGAAGCAAGAAAATATTCCAGGGGGGTGGTGAAAGGGAAGGTTTTGCTCATACAGAATACTTCTTTGAGGGGTTTGCAAAGGGAGGGGGAGAGAAAAGCCAATTTAGCTAATTCTAGTGTTCAAAGGCTTTCTTAGGTTATAACTGAAGTATTTTTCTCTTCTATTGTAAATGAAGAATCCTCTGAATCTGAGAGCTCTGGATGTGAGGGACATAGAAATATGGCTCAGGAATGGATCCAACCATTACTGAGTCCAACTCTTTCCCTTAAAGCCAACACTCTCAAGCGATTATGTATCCAAGTCAGATTAGAGACTGAGAGTGCAGGGAAATGATATTCAACACACTAGAGATGCCTGTAGGACAAGGAATATATTTAGCAAAGCTCAGCCAGATGGCTAACACACACGAGTGCATTATATGGCTGGCCCAAGGATTCTTGCTCCCTTAGCAAAAATGAAACGTTGCCCCCACAACTCTCTTGTGTCTTATCATAGGCTCTAGCCCAACAGTTGCATATTAAACAATGAAATGAATTAAGCATTCATTTCTCATTCTCATTTTCAGTGTGTGTCACTTCTTTACTTTTCTCCTTTTACCACAGCATCTGTGCTTCCTGAAGATATTTCCTGAGTTGTGGCTGCTATTGCATGCTGACAGCTTCTAGGAGCAACAGATGGGAGCTGAGTGCAGGGTGGGGATCAAGGTGGACAAAGTACCCCAGAAAGAGCACAATGTATATTTCACCAGAGGTACTACCCCTCCCCTAAGCACCCTATATACACCACTGTGTTAAACAGAGAAGTGCATAGGCATGATGAGTAATACTCATGAGGTATTACTCCTCTCCCAACATAAACCCTGAGAAATGGCTTCAACTAGCCAGCTAAACCAGGGGAGGTTAGCCAATGAATGAGCGTCTCCACCCCCATCATTCTGCCCAGACACTGAGGTCCAGCGCCGAGGGACTTCTGGCGGTTCCCTCACCACGAGAAGCCAAGTTACAGGGAACCAGGCAGAGGGCCTTCTCGGTAGTGGCACCCACCCTGTGGAATGCCCTCCCACCAGAGGTCAAAGAGAACAACAATGACCAGACCTTTAGAAGGCATCTCAAGGCAGCCCTGTTTAGGGAAGCTTTTAATGTTTGATGGATTTCTGTATTTTAATATTTTGTTGGAAGCTGCCCAGAGTGGCTGGGGGAACCCGGCCAGATGGGTGCAGGGTATAAATAAATTATAATTTATTATTATTATTATTATTATTATTATTATTATTGGTCTCAAACTTTTGGTGAGTTAGGGACTTTCCCAGCATGCAAAGGCAGGCACTGGCGGATTGAGGGGGCGAGACCAATAGTGGGTCCAAAAGTCAAGAAGGTGGTTTCTACACATGCTGTAGAGGGAAGTGAGGGGCAGAAGGGGCTTATGAACCTGGGAAGGTAGTCCATCCAGGAAAAGGAATACAGTGCTACCTCGGTTTATGAACACAATTGGTTCTGGAAGTCTGTTCATAAACTGAAGCGAACTTTCCCATTGAAAGTAATGGAAAGTGGATTAATCCGTTCAAGACGGGTCCGCGGAGTACTCAACCTGAAGCGTACTTAACCCGAAGCATGGGTGTAATTGGTTCCAGAAGTCTGTTCATAAACTGAAGCGAACTTTCCCATTGAAAGTAATAGAAAGTGAATTAATCTGTTCCAGATGGGTCCGCAGTGTTTGTAAACTGAAAATTTGTAAACCGAGGTGTTCATAAACCAAGGTTCCACTGTACTCTGGTCCTAAACCTCCACTGCCTTGTAGGATATCTTCAGAAGAAAATGCTAAGGAGTAAACCCTACATAAATCCAGAATGGAGTCCTTAAGGTGGTTGGATGGTGGCTTGTATGCCTCCTTGTTGCAATTCCTGCAGCCAAGCTGGTGCCATACATATTGCCCTGCTTTCCTTCAGCTGAGAGGGGAGTCCTGTTGTCTGGGCAGCCCATGACCTCCATATGAACTGCCCAGGTTTGCGCCCCAGGGACGTCATTTTGGTGCTGCTAATGCAGCAGTTTGACTTTGGGCCCCCTTTGATCTTTCCCATAGTTATATAGGGGATACATCAACCAATGGATAAGTTGCTAAGCTACTTCTCTGTGTGCCCTCTCCAAAAGTGCCGTGAGTGGATCGGTCTCCCATTGACAAAGTTGCTTGAGGCAGCTTCCTGATTGTTTAATTTACCTCTAGCTATGGGCTACAGAAGTGTGGGGAATGTTTGTTCCTCCAAATGCTGCTGAATGACAGCCTCTACACTGTTAAGTGATTGCTGAGTCATGGCTATTTAAAGTACCTATAGGGACAGCTCAACTGCTGATGAAGAATCAATTTTGAAACAGTTCATTATCCGGGGGGGGGGGAACTGTTCTACATTCGGAGCACCTATCACCGCACATCTACAGGACTGTTGAAAGGCAATTTGCCTTCATTTCAGCGTTCTCTGATACTGACTGACTACGCTCTCTAATTCCATTCATATAATATTTACTCGACTCCTATTATTTGTGACGATGCAAGAAGTACATAGTTTCTGCTTATGATTTGTAAAATATCATCTATGATGGGAGTTGTAATTCAGCAACGTCTGGAGGGTCAAAGGTTCACCACACCTGGAGCACAGCACACTACAGATTGTTTTAATTTGTTTAATTGTAAGCCAAACTAAAGAGCAGGATTTTAACATTTTCCTGTAAATAAATATTGACACTACCATGTAAGAAAGGTAATACTCCCCTCAAACAAAGTGACGAGAACCTGCATCAACCATTTTGCCCTCCTTTAAAGTTTGGTTTTTGAAATCAACAAAAGAGGTGTGAGCAACATATGGTCTTAAGAATGCAAGGAGCATATTTTTGTATGGTTGACACAGTTCTATTCAATTCATGAACAGCTTGATCTATAATTTAAATATGATTAAAGGTGTAATCAACATCTCTGCAGGTGAAGTCAATCTCACAACTCCAACTGGGTTTTAACTGATGGGGATTGCATCCTTCCTTGACCTCACAGCATAGCTGCCAAGTTTTCCCTTTTCTCGCGAGGAAGCCTATTCAGCATAATGGAAAATCCCTTTAAAAAAGGGATAACTTGGCAGCTATGCCTCACAGCTGCTGAGTAAAATATGAAAATATGATGAAAGACTCAGAAAGAAACAGTCTCCTAACAATTCAGATTTTGGGAGTTCTGCACCCACCTCATGAGTTTAAGAATCTGTTTGTCACCACAATAGAATAAAGTGCAAGTGCACAGTTCCGTTTCATTTTGTATTGTAAATAAAATTGCATTAAGCAGTTTTCAAAAGGGATTTAGTGGGCACGTCATGAAATTATTTCAAACAAAATTGTAAAATATATACACCTGACCCTTGTCATCTGAAACTTGAAATCAGTTGTTTAAAATGTACAAAAATCCACAGATCCTCTTTATTTACCACCACCACCCATTCCACCAATGATTATTTTAATGCAATTTAATGCATTAATTTGGTAATAAAACTATTTCCCAATTAGAACCATTGATATTATTTTAGTCTGTGTATCAAAAGAAAACTGCCCAAAGGTGAGTTACTAATGCTTACTTTTATTTTAGTTTGTTTAAATAAACTAATATAGACTTTTAAATCTAAATATTAGAGCAAAATGATCAGGGCAGTGCTTTGTGAAGCTGCTAGTTTCCTGCAGGACCAGTTTCCTCTTCTTTCATCTGCTGGCAGTACCATCTGTGTTGCAGAGAGAGGGAACCTAGTTTGTTCCTTCTACCTGTCATCAAAGCCCTTCCAATTCATTATTGCCCAAAACAGAAGACTATTTTTTTAAAAGGATATGACATACTCAATATTTAGCTCATCCCAGTTGTGCTCATCTACCCAAACCCATCAGATATACAGTAGAAGTTCAAAATGATGCAGGAACTAACTTCAAATTAGGCAGCCAAAATAAAAATGGCTAATTCAAATGGCCTACTTTACATGCTTTTTAGACAGAGTACAGGATTTCTGGTTGCAGAATTCCATATACCATGCTTATGGGAGACTTCAATATTACTGTCAGATTTTATCACTGTTTTTAGCATTGTTGCCTTAAATGTGAGCCCATAAGTATTACTGCTTTTCTGCTATAAATAGGACTTGGCATAAAAAAGCCTAAGGCCAGTATCTGAGCTGGTCGAGAGCACCGTAGAATATAATGCTTTTGTACCATAAATTCCAGTGTAATGAGTAAAAAACAGACTACAAACACCAAGGAACAGCTGGCTTCCTTCCGCTACTACTGTAGCAATTGTCTTCTCCACTGTCACATTATTTAATTGAGCAGAAACAAGTGCTCAAAATTGCTGGGTATTTGTGGAAGATGCATTTGCAGTTCTTATTCTAAGATCTGTTAATTACTCTTTGAAAATAAAAATAAAACCCTGTCCCTCCCAAGTTCGTTGGCCAGTCATTTCTGGTATCTCATCATTGTCAATTCCTCTTTACTGAAATTGCTTTGATATTCTCTGGGCAGAATCCAGCCCAAGTTTGTTCACTGCTTAAGTCTTCAATTTCATACAAATGCTTGAACTTAAACCGGGCTTGCTTCTGAGCAGATATATATGGGTTTGCACTATTAATGTCCCATTCATGCAGAACTCTCCCATTAAAATCTATGGGTTGTATTCAACTAAGTTTGATTCAGACCAAACTGCAATTAATTAACATGACTAAGCTAAGGTCATTATTTTCAATGGGTCCACTAGTTGACTAAGAAATAGTAGATTGTGCCCCATATATGTCATTTATGGCTGCTGTATCAGTGTTTTGCTGAGGATATCAGAAATGCCCATTGGTAGGCCCAGGGCTTTTTTCCCCGCCAGAAGTCACCAGAAATCAGTTCTTGCACCTCTTAGGTGGACGCCATTGCTATTATAAGAGAACAAGGGAAGTGTTTGTGGTGAGTTCCAGCACCTCTTTTTCTAGAAAAATAGCACTGCATAAAACATTGCTAGTTCCAGGGGGCAATTATGTCAGGAATTTCTGCTTTATTTCATCTACATTTCAAAAAGATGATTTAGAAGTTGATAAATCTGGTAACACACACTTCTCCTTTTGTTTGGGCTTCTTAACAGATGGATAATACTAAAAAAGAAAGGGTAATATATCTGTAGTGCTCATCATTCCTGCTTTACCATATGTGCCAAGCCTAAATGAAGGATGGTGGAAGGCACATATCTCTGCATACTAATTAGATAAGGCTGCAAACTTTTGCACACTTCCTTGGAGTAAATTCCACTGAATTCAGTGCGGTACATTCTTGTGATTGAGTGAACTTGCCTTCTAGAAGCACTGTATTCCTTTGGATCCAAAGTATATGTTATTGAAGGGAATGTGGATAGGAAATTCAATTTCTGAATGAATCTTATGGTGTAGGTACTTTCCAAAGCAAAATTTTGCACTGTATAATAGAAAGTCCCACCAGCTGCTAGGATATTCAAAACCATGAGATTTAGCCATTATGCATTAAACCACTGAGCAACTTAAAGTGGACTTAAATGCATTCAGAGATAAGTAAGCAGATTAATGAAAATTTAGAGAGGATTTGTACTCTTAAACCTGCATTGGTGTAAATGTGTAGCTTATCTCCAAGCTTCACAGTGTTACATAGAACAAGAATTTTACTTTGTCCAGTGAATCTCTTGTTACTAAAAAGAGAGAGAGAAATCACATGAGCTGCAGGTGCCCCTTCTAAATTATACATAACCAAAGATGGCATTGCAGAACTATGGATTTTAAATCCAAACTGGAACCAGCTATTTCATATAGAATACATTTTTAAATTGCAGTGTCGTAATCTTTTGATTCAGTGGGGGGGGGGGGAGTCCAGGAAAATGAAAGAATCAATGAATAAAAGCCAATACTTTTTGAATAGGATAAAAGCTACACTAATAAAGCCAGGCCTTGACTTCTTTATCCTAAAGGGTTTAGGCTTCAGAAGATTTTTTCAAAGGTTCCATTTCTTTTATAATCTAAAGATCTAAATTACATCAAATTGGGGACATGCCTGGGATATTCATTTCCAATGCAGACCAGTAGGATACATCTTCTTGTAAAATGAGGGAAGTAAATAACTTGGAATTTTATTTAAAACAATTAAATACACATAGCTCACACAAATCTTCATATAAGCAATATATGCAACCTAGTCTAACTTTAAATATGAATTGCAGGAGCATTTACCAGTGATATGTTATCATAACATGCACAAGCACAGCTGTTCTATTTTCAACACTTCTCATGACCTTGTTGGATCACATTCCCTGAGCAATGGTTTACATGGCTTGTGGCATTCCCTCCATTGAGGTGGTCAGCTTAATCCTTTAGAAACCTTTTTCATGGTGCTCCCTGCTTTTCTTGCAACCTTCATAGGCTTGACATCATTGGTGTTTTGTTGAGATATGATATAGATGTCTTGTTCTCCCTTTGTCCATAGCTTTTTCTTTTAAGTCTACAAGTCTATGGTTCCTCTGCAGCAGTTGGAAGGAAATTAAACCGTTGCCTATTTTCTTTTACTTTTTACTTCTGATGTCTTTTTTCACTTATGATCCCGGACTAGAAATAAACTGTAATTTTAAAGAGTAGTACATTCTCTTAAGTGGTTAATATAAAAACATTGATCTTTCTGCAGTGTTGTCTTTATATGGAAGGTCATTGAAAGAACAGTACCAGGGAAAGAAGTGGTGCTAAAGTGAATATATTTCCTGTCTCTTTCAATTCTACCTAGCTCGAGAAACAAGGAGAGGAACTGAAAGTGGGAGGGCAGGTTTCACTGAAACAAGCAGGATCAATATTATATCAAGCTCAGAATGGGTTGCATTTGTATAAATGATTCTCTCTCTCTTTCCTTCCTTCCTTTCCATGAAACAGCCAGAAGCTATTTAACAGTAAAAACTTAAATATATATAAATAATTCAAATTCAATTACAAATATAGACTGGGATTTTTTTTAAAAAAAATCTCCATTTAAAAGGCTTGTTGGAGAAGGAAGGTCTTCAACACACACTGGAAAGACAATAGAGACACCATGCAGACAGCTCCCCAAAGGGGCAAAACAGGGACTGAATTATGAGAAATAATGAACAGGCAGGCAACTGACCTGTACCGAAGTGGCTAAATGTCAGAAAGAGCACAGATTTTCTTTTTAGTAGTGATGTCAAAATCCCTTTGAAATTCAGTTTTTATCTTGTAATTAAGTCCTAAGTTGTCCTCCCTTTCAAAACTTCCCTACCTTCCGGCATCAGCAGTGGATAGAAGTGATGCAAGACCTTCATTTGTTCTTCAGACATTCATTTGGCCTATCTTGTGAATTTTCCAGTAGAAAGATGCCTGGGAGTTATAATCAGCCAAGCTTCTAGGTCCTTAGAATTCACTCCCTCCTCCCCCACCCCCAGCCCATGGTTGCTGCATCTTGAAAGTTAAGTTTTGAAGATGGGGTCGTGGGAACTCACAAAGAGAGAAAGTGGCTTCAGTGAATTCTCAGAACCTGATCTTTCCCCCCAAATTAACTGAAAAACACCTGAAAAGAACAAGTCCATTCTAAATAGTGAAGAAAGGAAAGCGTTGCCCATCTCATCTGTTCATTCACCTAGTTCTCCACTACCCAGAATGTAGTGAGCCTTTGAACAGGGTGCTTGCAAAAGCAAGAGCCACTGATGGAATGCTCATATGGTGCTGCTCACCTCAAGCCTGCCAATGCCTTCCACTTTCCTTTTCCAAAGGGACTAGAAACTTACCTTGCAACAGAGGAAGGAGGCAGAAAGCAGTGGGAAACGGTATTGGTCCTGCTGGGGATTTTGAAATTGGTACATCCAGTCTTCTTCTTGAATGGCATACCCAGAAAGCAAACAAACTCTTTGGGATAGGCTCTCCACTGCCCAAGGTAAGCAACTGGGTCTCTGGGGAAGGGAAAATGGGATGTGGCAAAGGAAAGGGGCAGTTCTGAATTTTTTGCAAGCGCCTGACATGAATGCTTGCAACGAAGCAATCTAAATGCTCACAGAGGTACAACCCCTCTTCAGCTGAATAGGATGTTACTCTGTCGCTACCCATCACACAGTGGTGTTTTGTCATATTAATACTGAATGTTCTAAATAAACCAGATCACACTGTTTAGAGTTTCATGAAGTAAATGGCAAGATTTGGAAGTAGCATTCTAAACTCTGATGGGGACATTTCTCAAAATACTTTCCATGAGAAATGTCAACACAGCTGGAAACAATTCCAGAGGGCTTCTTCTCCTGAGCCTGTGTCCGAAGTTTTATACACTCCCATCTATGCCTCACATTTGATGGTCATGTCATCCAGATAAAAAGGCTTCAAATAACACAAACGCCAAAAAGAGAGGAGACAACACAGCAAGGCTGGAGCTTTGCAGCTTCAAGATTTTCTTCAAAATGCCAACATCTCATGCCATGCTGACTTCTCTCTGTCCACTACATAGGGAAATTGTTTCCAGTACGAAACACGTTGGGGCATACTTGACTGTCTGTACTTTATGAAAATATTTCTGTTATCTGTCCTTGAATAGTTGTTGTTATTTTGTTGTTTTGCCCAATTTCTCCTTCAGTGGCATTGTCAGGTGAGCAAATCAAGGTCCTTTGAAATGCAACCTTGCAATATAAGTGATTCATTAATCATCTTATAGTGCCATCTTAAGTAATGGTGTGTAGTGGCTGTATATCTTCTTAGCATTTACATGGAATCATTAAACTGCATAATAAAATAATGTGATCTTTCATAAGCCAAATTGCTTAGCGGTGAGCTGGCTGGTGAGACCACTGTAGAACTCATTATTTATTCCAACCAAAGGTTTTGTGTGTGTGTGTGTGTGTGTGTGTGTGTTTGAGTGGGGTGTTCTTTCTTATAGCAACCTATGCCTCATCCATTTGGGGTTGGTCACCAGTCCACTTCAGCGTTTCGTTGAGTGCCTAGGAGCAAGTCTCATGCCCACACGAAGCCAGATCACACATAAAGGTGATGTAAAGGACTGCTGGATGGTTAAGTCTAGTCAAAGGTGACTATGGGGCGCAGTGCTCATCTTGCTTCAGGCCAAGGGAACTGGTGTTTGTCAACCGAAAGATTTCTGGGTTATGTGGCCAGCATTACTAAACCGTGATAGAAGCTAGAGTGCGTGGAAACCCTGTTTACCTTCCTGCCCCAGCAGTACCTATTTATCTACTTGCACTGGTGTGCTTTCAAACTGCTAGGTTGGCAGAAGCTGGGACAGAACAATGGGAGGTCACCCCTGCTCACGGATTCGAACAGCTGACCTTCTGATCAGCAAGTCCAAGAGGCTCAGTGGTTTAGACCACAGCACCACCCGCTCCTGCCTTCTCATGCTGTGCCCAGATTGTAGAAGCAGGCTGGCATTGGTGCCTAATTGCATTCGCTCCAGGTCAAACATTTTGGGTGGTTGCAGATCCTGGGAGAGCTTTGTCCTCTCTTCCACTTCCTGTCACTATCACCACAAAATTCCTCCTTCTGGGCCAAGCATGGAGGAGAGATCTTGGGAGAAAAGGCACAGCAGCTACCACTGTCCACTGCCTTCCTACTTCTCCCTTCTCTCAAGCTCAATATCTTGCTTTTCAAAACTGATTCATACCATCCTGTCTGCAAAAGAGAAGGTAGTACATGTTGGTGCGGGAGAATAGACGAACAGATGATTAAAGCCCAGGGTAGCCATCCCAGCTTTGTATCAGTATGTAACTTGAGGTTGGGGAGGAGGAAAATTCACTACAGGTATGTTGTCCAGAGTCCATAAAAACCTGGAGTTGGGCCCATAACTTGTAGCATTGTCAGGGCCGGCCCACCCATGAGGCAAGCTGAGGCAACTGCCTCAGGTGGCAGGATCCACTGAGGCAGCAAGATCCATCCTCCAAGAAATGCTTTGCTTGCTGTCACCACCTCTGCCAAACACTCCTTGGAGGCCAGATCTGCTGCCTCTTTGGCAGCCCCCAGAATTCAGCCTCTATAGTGGCCTCTCGGTGAAGAGGTTATGTTGGTCTCCTCCCACCCCTAGGAAGGAAATGGCATGGGCTGCCCTCTGGGCTCTGCACCTACCTGGCATGATTCAGTGTGGGTCCCTTTTCCCACCTGCAATAGCCTTCCCCCCCCTCTTGTTCATGATGTAGAACTTCATTCACTCCTTCTTCCCGGGATAGGGTGGGGTGGGGATGCCAAAATGTCTTGGGTCAGCCCTGAGCATTTTCATATATATTTCTGTGATTATATCAATAGCTGTTTTCTATAAACTGTTACAGCTGGGCCTCAAGCATTCTTTACAGGTTTCTGGCATTCTAAGTGAGGACTTGCCAGTACCAAACATTTACCGTAATGCATCATAGAATTGCAGTTGCTTTCCCTATGGCATGGTAATTTTGTCTGAATCTCAAACCCATGAATCACTGTTCTGAGTTCCAAAAGGCATGCCTTCCCACTCCTACCATTGTATTTTATCACATTTCTCTTACACTAGTCCACTGCATATACAGTTAATGCTGTATAATTCTGCTATTACTATTGATGCCAATAAAGGGAATGGAGTTTTAGATCCTCTGCACCTGGTGCCATCCACAAACTTCATCGGTGGCTGTCACAGCTTTATATCTATTGATTGTTTTCTTTCCTACCTTTCCAAGACATGTATAAACTTTGCACATAATGTTGTGTCAAATATTTTGCTGAAATCTTAATAGCAGGGAGGTTTGACTGGCGCCTTCATTATACCCCTTTAGGTTTCAGACAAAAACGTTCCTCTTCAACCAGGCCTTTAGCTGCTTAACATCTGATACCCTTTTACTGTATATGTGTTGTGGGAGGGGGAATTATTGGTTTTGTTCTGTTCTTGTTTTTGTTATATATTTTGTGTTTCTTTCTATATTGTATTTTTATGTTGTGAACTGCCCTGAGATCTACGAATGAAGGGTGCTATACAAACTTAATAATAAAATAAATAAATAAATTTGTGCAGAAAGCCATTTCCTGTAGGGATTGTCACTTTTGTCCTGAAAGCCTTGTAAGCATGGGGAATCTGTGGCCTTTCCAGGTGTTATTCAAGACCAGCTCCCTTCAGCCCAGCCGGAATTGCTAATAGTTAGAGACAATGGGAGCTGTAGTCCAACAACGTCTGCTTTGCTATTAAATTTGTCATGATCTGCTGTTTACATTATACCCACCACATTCACCATTTTACCCTTCACTATTAATTACTCTTATTTTAATGTTTATTCAAAAGTATTTGCATACTACTGAAAACAAATGAGCACATTTGTCACTTTTATTTGCTCTCTTAAATATTTGTATGAACATATTCTTCTACGAAGAGTCGGACATGACTAAACGACTAAACAACAACAACATTCTCCTACAATTTATAAAACATATTCTTAAACTAATACCCTTTTGTGATGGAGAATGCAATGATGTGTTGCTTCAGATGTACATATGAGACAGTTAAGCTGATGAATATGTTTTAACAGATGCTTGCATTTGGATCGTTTATTTAGACAGATATGGAACAAGTCCAATACTTGACTTGCAAATATCTGTAAAGCTCTTGGTATGCACAGCTCCCAAACATCTGAAAGTATTTAGAAGGTCACTGTAAATAACAGTTGAATGGAGTTTGTATTTCGGTCATGTGGGCGACTAATTGTGCCTATGGGACTTGGCTGGGACAACAGGAAAATGGAGCAAATCTGCTCTGGAAGTGCATTGCCTAAATATCACATTCTCCTAGCTTGCATGAGGGTTGTTCTAGGCAGGGAATATGAGAGGGAAGCTACATGCTTTTCCTGGTTCTTCCTTGCACAGAAAAAGACTCACCTCACCTGTGAAGAGATGATAATAGGATTGGTAAGCAAGATGTCAGTCAATTGCCCCATCACTGTACTTGTTCTGCAAATATTCTTCAGACTGAGAGTCAGAAGCAATTTACAAGGAAAAGTTCATTACAAAAACCTACAATAAATCAGTCACTCTCATTGTCACACACTCTTACCACACAGCCTTCCCCATCCTGATAGCTTCCAGATGTTTTGGGGTACAACTCCCATCAGTCCTGGTCACGCTAGCTGGAGCTGTAGTCTAAAACATCTGGAGAACATCATCTTGGGTAGGCATCCCCAAACTGCGGCCCTTCAGATGTTTTGGCCTACAACTCCCATGATCCCTAGCTAACAGGACCAGTGGTCAGGGAAGATGGGAATTGTAGTCCAAAACATCTGGAGGGCCGAAGTTTGGGGATGCTTGATCTTGGGGAAGGTTGATGCTATATTTGTATAAAGATGCTTGAAACTGACTGAATCACTGTGCTTTCAGATTTGCTGTTCTTTGCAGGCTAGAAACATGAAGTTTGATACATGTGTAGCTCAAGATGCCCTTGACCTAGAAAAATTCCCTTGAACTATAAAAACAAAACAACTAGGACACTTCTAGGTCTCTCCCTTGAGAATGGGAACATGATGCCTGTCCCAGAATGGTTGAAGTGTGCTTTCCACTCGCATTTGTTTTCTGGACTTCAGAACTCAGAAATGAGTCCTAGTGCTGCCCACACAGTGTCCCTACGGACACCTTCAGTAGTCTCGCATAGCAAAATGCAAGTGGACCTGTAAGAGAGAATTGCTTTCAGGAACACTCGCCACCCACTCTTACATATGAGTTTCAGCCAAGGGAATAGAGTAGTAATAGCATCCCATAACTCTTTTCACACAAATAAATTGGTTTTTTAAAAATAATCTTTCTGCACAGAATCGCCTCTTCTCTTCCAGAGTTAGGCAGGATAATGATTGAGAGGTGAGGATGCATTATTCATGTTACTTAACGTCTGCTTAAGCTGCCGTGTGTGTCAGATGGTGTGCATTTATTCCCAGCTTTTTTAAAATGAAGACCCTGCATGTTTTAGAGCCTTTCCACTGCACCTGAGAAATTAGTTTACTTTCCACTTAACTTCATTCAGAAAATAAAGGTTTGACTTGGAATTGGAAACCAGCCTTTGTGCAAACCTGGCTCATCCTCCTTCCTTCACATCCCTTCTTTGTGTGTTCTCAAGAATATATAAAACTCTTCACCCCCAGGGCCTTGCCAGTCATTCAGACTCAAGTTCTCAGTAGGGCCTCTTCAAATCTAATATATATACGAAAGTGGCCATATTAAAACTTTCCCATTTCCTGAAATGCCCTTAACCAAAATCATTAAAGTATGTCTCAAGCTTGCCATGCAGTGCAATCTAGTTTCACTATAATCCTCCATCTAGTGCAATGACTACTGAAAGTAACAATAACTCCTAATAGTACCTACCTTCATTAGATGGACATTTGCTTTTGTTTAATGAGTGAACCTTCTCTTTTTGTGATTGTTCAGCCTCTATTTAGATTCAACAGACAATATTCAATAAAGATTCTGCAGTGGCCTGGCTGAACAAAGGATATTGTGACTCACTTTCTGCCTTCTCCATTTCCAGCATCATGTATAATAGGAAAAGTAAGAAAGGACAATGTAAGGCCTAAATTACAGCAAAAGAGAGATCCAATTAGAAGCCCTATCAACCCTAAGAATGTTAATACAGACTCGCCCTCGGGTCAGTCCAGTCCTCATTCTGAAAACTACAAGAAACCCGCTGGGAAATTCTGCATTTGCTAGGCAATCAGCGCTTGTTAACCAGTTGGCTGGCTGAATAGTTATTTTCAGATAAAACAACTTTCGATAAGGCGCAATCCCATTTTAACTGCTGTCTGTTCTTTAACAGAAACTGGTATCCTTTTATTGAAGCTCCAAGTTCCCTGGGAACCATTTTGGAGAAGCAAGTGGGATACTAATTAGTGGATGCTGATGAAGAAGAGCACAACAAGGATGCAGAATAGGGCTATGGAGGCATCTACAGCAGCCCTGCCCCCTTAAATCCCACATGTGTTTACCATGCCCACTCCATCCTAGCCTTTCTGGGTTGCTAATGTCCATGACAGCTACATACCTGCCAAGTCCTGGATGGAAAGATCCGGGATCGGCAGCCTGCGACACTGGAAGTTACGTAGACGCAACTTCCGGTGGCGCTTTGCCCTTCTATGGGCACTAGAAAATGGCGGCGCCAGTGCCGGAAGTCGCTTCCACGCATGACCGGAAACACGTAAAAGCGACTTCCGGCACCGGCGTCGCCATTTTCTGATGCCCATAGAAGGGCAAAGCGGCACCAGAAAAATGGCCGCCGGCAGAAGCAGTTTTAAGGGACAATATCGGGATAAAAAGCTAAACGGGAGACCGCCGGGAAACGGTAGGAAAAAGGGGGTTTTCCCGGCGGAAACGGGATACTTGGCAGCTATGGACAGCTAGCATGTGAAGATTCAGAGTCCTCTCAGTTTTCACTAGAAAACTCCCTGAATTATTCCCACACACACACACACACACAAATTTTCTATTTAGACTTGGAATTTATTCAGGCCAGGGTTTATTTATTTATTTTGTATAGAGAATCTTGTTAGAAGTGGTACAGTTTACTATAGTCTGGTTCTCAATTAATATCTGTTTGTCATATCCATATAAGATGTGGCCTCAATTATTGGATGACCCAAGTCTTTAGCTTGTCAGAAAGGCTGACAGGTTTGCTATGGCATGTTTCATTAAAGTTTACACTAGCAGGGAATGTTGCTTGCAGACAAGAGACCGTTTTTCAAACGTTGTTGGTATCAAGGAGCCGAAATACTCTCCTTAAGACACACAACAATTCTTTCTGGAAAGACAATGTAAAAGGGGACTATTCCCCTAAAACTATTGTTTCAGTTTTAGAGTCGAAGATTATTCCATTGCAAAGGTGATTTCATTGCAACCTCAGTCTTGGTCTAAGAAGATTGGGGGGGGGGCAAGGTTGCATCATTGGGAGGAGGCCAGGTGCAGAACCCAGTGTGCCTTGACTTCCTCTCTTACGCTCAGAAGCAGCCAGCCACTGAAACACACCATGCTCAGCCCTGCACTCGGCCTCCTCTGCCCCCTCAACATTGAGCGGGCCCGGCCCCCTGCCAGCCAATACTGAGGGGGCTGAAGACACCTCCACCCCTAGGAGTTGGCATGCCTGCATCCTAGTTTGGGTCTAGGATAGGTTGAGAGTGCAAACGGCAGCATTGGATGTGCATCCTTGTAAACCTAATCTCCAGTTTTATAGTCATGGGTTTATAGCTGTAATCATCTGCAACAAATAACAGAGTGGAAACAGATGGAGCACAAAGCTGCCACTCTCTGAATGATATTTCCCCTCTTTTGACTTGCATGGTTGGCTGAAATTAATTAATGTATGCTTCCAAGAAGAGTCAATCGGAGTCCATTGTATGCTGCAGAAGTAAATAAATTATTAAATCTTTTCCCATTTAAAAAACAACACCTGAACCTCTGTTTTCTGAGATCATCTTCACAAGGAGGAATAGATAGATAGATAGATAGATAGATAGATAGATAGATAGATAGATAGATATGCAAGTACTTCCTTTCGGTGGAATAAGCATATGAACTAGGTGGGTGTTGCTTTTTAATGAGTAAATAAAGGGATGAACATTCTGGAGGTGGCAGTTTTCATCCCATATGGCACAGAACACAAAGTGCAAAAAGAAAAGAAAACGTGTTTTTCAAATATTCTTAAATTTAAAGTATGCCAGTGAAGTACAGAAAATACGTGTTTAATGAGATCAGATTATTTTGAGTGATTTCTTCTGTCAAAATACTTATATTAGAAATGATGTGTGTCTTAACGTCTTGTCGGAGTGCTCTTGCTGTACCCATCTCAGTTTATTAAATTATTCATTTTTCATAATTTTAACCCCCGCCCCTTATCTTTCTTTAGGGTGCAATTGTCTGGGGATCCTATTAGCATCCTGTATGACTCACAGGCTCTTAGATGTATTTATGTCTCTGTTTCCCCAAGTACACATTGCATAATCATTTATTCTAGGGCAAATCTTAGCATATTCAGAAGCCCGCTATGCCATGATTCACCCTTCCTCTTACACTGCATAGCTGGAGATAGACAAGTCTTCCATGTTTTCCTGGGTTCTTAGACTTCTGAACAGAAACAATGCAGCATTTGCTGTAAAAGTGTGGCAAAACTGCAGAGAAATAATTATGAGAAGCTACATAACTTTCTGTTTGGCTGCAAGTAGAGACAGCCGTAACACGGGTAGAAATTAGCTCACGTGTCAACTAGAGTTCTTCGTTGCAGAAGGATCACCCAAGAGAACAGGTGACTTTCCCACTTTCCAGTCTTCCTGCATGCTAGAAATGTGGCCACTAACCAAGTTAAATGTGGGTGTTATTACATGGTTGGTTTTTGTTCCAAATCAGAATCAGTCCTCAAATATTTAAAAGTAGACTTGCAAGATGCACTTTCATCATCCTTAAATTGTCTTGTCCCAAAATTCCATGTACAAAGAGCAGAAACACACACACACACACACACACACACACACACACACATATATATATATACACATATTATTTACAAAAAACAATGCATGCAACCTACAAAATGCCCTCCTTAGTACTGACATCTAGTACTGACATGTTTGCCACCCTAGGTTCCTTTGAAGGAAGATGCAGGATATAAATTTAGAATGGAATAGAATAGAATATGCAATTATGCCCAGTATATTATATTATATTATATTATATTATATTATATTATTAATCTATTTCCTCAAAAGATCCAATGTTTTATCTATTGTGGCCACATATAATTATTATTACAAGTTGTGGTGGAGCAGGTTGACTTTATGCTTGAGCACCCTTTAATTCCTTTAATTCCTGGATCCAGCAAAGACTCAATTCCTGGAATAGCCATGGTAACTTCCTAGTGATGTTTATGGTAAAGGTTATCTCATAGTATGCATAAATTTAGGGGTGAGATGACACCCCTTCCTTATAGGCGGTCTTATGTAGCCAGTGGTTGGAATTTTTAATTTTTATTAACAAATATTTTCAAAACAATACATCTTATTCTGCTCAATCTCCTAAGGTTCAAGTTTAGGGCATAACATACACAACAGCACATACAAAGGATTGTGCAGAGTAAATGCTACTGTACTTTGTTTTAAAAGAATTCAGTACCTTCTGTAGACCCCAAACTCAGGGCTTTCATGTTCTACTCTTTGTTCAAACCTTTAGGACTACAGTTCATCGTCAGCTAATTAAGTGGCATAAAATAGTATCTGGAGGCCTCCAAGCTGTTCCTTTATAAATAAGTTGTTTATCAGCTGCGTAAGACTGCTTCTTATGAGATTGCTTTGTCTCAGAAAACAAAATATAGGCCTTGTATTTCAAATATGAAGTGTGTGTTTGTTGCTGCTGCTGCTGCTCATTTCTACCAGCCTATTAGAAACATTTGGGTAAACTAGACCTGATGATTGCTGCAAAACCACAAATTGCAGGACTTTCCTGGGAATGGATTAACATTCTGTGGATAAATAGCAGTAGAAGTAAAAATAATATAGCTGTATGGAAATAAAAACAGTGGCTCGATAAGAAAGAGATGCAAGCACCTAATAATGTCATATCTGCTTTCATAGGCAAATGAAAAATGGTTTGTAATATAACTTTCAAACCTGGGAAAGTGGGCAAGCTATCCTTCATGAAATATGTGATTACTTCATTTTCCCCAGGAGTTCATTAGCATTTCCAACAATAAAATATTTTATAGGGCAAGAGAGAAGGCACTTTTACATGCCCAGTGGAATGAACTACAAATCCCTAAGAGTATAATTTTTGCAGTTCAGCTATTCATAGCAGACACAAGTGGCTGTTTCTGCACACCTTGAAACTAGGTAGGCGAAACACCATGGACCAAGACCTTGATTTCAAATCAAACTACAGAGTAAAATATATAGTCAGGCATTATTGGTTAATGAGTTTGCACTGGTGACATTTTATTACATAGAGCTTTACGTATTCCCACCCCTCGTTTTTGCCTTCTTAAAATCTGGAATTTAACAACACAAGGGGAGGAATTAAAAATAGTGCTAAGCAGATCACTCCTGCAGCTCAAACATTTCTGCCCTCTCCTCCCTGATGCTTATGGGAAGCTAAGTATATGAGCCCAATAGCACTTGCTCACTCCTTCATGTTCTCCAGTAACTCAGATTAAGAGCCCAGATTGCCTCCAATACTGGAGATAGCAATTTGTTCATAATGACTAGTAGCCATTGATACTTACCCTCCCTTAATTTGTCCAATACACTTCTGAAGCCATCTAAGGGCTCATCCAGACTTCCTTTTGTACCACACTTTTTCTGTCCCTGCACTTTCCCTGCAAAAACACACTTATACTCTTCACTGCTGAATCGGAGCAAACAGCAATATGTGGGAAACCCTAATTGCCATTTGTTCTGATTCAGCTTTGTTTAGTGGGTTTTCGCTGAGAAAGTGCTGGGGCAAAAAAGAGGGAGGGGCTCAGACATGGTGCTTTAAATTGCGGACCAGTGCCTACAAATTGTGGGGCAAAAGGTAAATGTGGGTGAGCCCTAGATTGGTGTCCATTGCTGCATCTTATGGGAGTGAATTCCATAGTTTACCTATGTAGTATATGAAGAAGTGCTCTTTTTTCCTGTCTGTCCTGAATGTTCCCATATTCAGCTTCTTTAGGTGGTGTGTTTAGGATTATAATTCATTCTATGTTTCAGTTTTCTTTATTTAACTAATCACTGTTATGAGATCCAGACAAGATTGCTCTCATCCAGGAGAACAACTTGGAAACAAAAGCAGTGCAATTTGTTTTTCTAGTCACATTGATGCTGGAGGAGACCATAGCTGCCAAGTTATCCCTTTTTTAAAGGGATTTTCCCTTATGCTGAATAGGCTTCCTCGCGAGAAAAGGGAAAACTTGGCAGCTATGGAGGAGACTCTTGAGAGTCCCATGGACTGCAAGAAGATCAAACCTATCCATTCTGAAGGAAATCAGCCCTGAGTGCTCACTGGAAGGACAGATCATGAAGCTGAGGCTCCAATACTTTGGCCACCTCATGAGAAGAGAAGACTCCCTGGAAAAGAACCTGATGTTGGGAAAGATTAAGGGCACTAGGAGAAAGGGACGACAGAGGACGAGATGGTTGGACAGTGTTCTCGAAGCTACGAACATGAGTTTGACCAAACTGCGGGAGGCAGTGGAAGACAGGAGTGCCTGGCGTGCTATGGTCCATGGGGTCACGAAGAGTTGGACATGACTAAACGACTAAACAACAACAAGTCACATTGAGAAAGCTACATATTATCTTCCCAAACCCATTTGCACAAGTAAAATATGTAACTGTGCATGTATCTTCTTACTTTGCGTAAGTAAGATTTCCAAGATACACAGCTCAGTTGTGTGTATGTTTACTCTGAAGTATGACCCCACTGACTTCAGGGGCTCCAAAATTAAGAATGTGTGTCTGGTGAGCATAGGTAGGGTTGCAGGCAGGTTAGTCTTTCAAAGCAAAGCAAGTAAAGAAAAATCACAGACAATGTAATTCCAAAGTAAGAAATCCATGAATTTAAGACTTTCCAGGTTATCATCAAACCCACCTAGAAAATGAGCCCTGACAACAGCTTTGCTTGTATGAAAGTGCAATACAGGTGCATACGAAGCTGCATTAGATTGAGCCAGGCCACTGACCCATCTAGTTCAGTGCTTCCTGTGCTGATTGGCACTGGATCTTTAGCAGGGTCTAGTTACAGGTAGGTAGCCGTGTTGGTCTGATGTAGTCAAAACAAAATAAAAAAATTCCTTCCAGTAGCACCTTAGAGACCAACTAAGTTTGTCATTGGTGTGAGCTTTCGTGTGCATCTGAAGTGTATCTGTGTATCAGTGTACTGTATTTGTGTATCAGTGTATCTGAACAAGTGTGCATGCACACGAAAACTCATACCAATGACAAACTTAGTTGGTCTCTAAGGTGCTACAGGAAGGAATTTTTTTATTTTGTTTTGGCAGGGTCGTTCATCATAGCCCTACCTGGAGATGCCAGGTGATAAATCTGGGACCTTCTGCGTGCAAAGCAGGGCTACTGAGCTATGGCCTTTCCTCAAGGCTTCACAATTTGCAGCAACTTTCAGGAATAATATGGGTCACTCCTCTCTATACCCTAACATGGCATAAAAAGGAAAACCTTTCCAAGTAATCATTCAAGCCAGTCAGCATATATTTGTCTCCCTGGATGGGATGGTGTTGGCTTGGATTGCATCTCCCACCCTTTTCTAGTAAATTGGGAGGCCATGATAGAGAGCAGGTAGCAGGTTATACAAATGTTCATCTTCTTCCATTTTCTCAGAAACTCCATTTAACTGTCATTCCTATTTCTTTGCAAATGTTTCCCCGTTCATGTACTGAAAGGTTCAGATGCTCATTCAGAATTTAAAATCTTCAAGTGCTTAGTTACAGAATTCATTATTTCTCCTGAACAGCAGCTCTGTCATTAACTTTATAGCTTATGAAACTGAATTTCTGAGAAGAAATATTTGTAGTCTGGTTGTTGGCATCAGTCTGTTTCAAGAGACAATGGAGTGTTACTCCAGGAGTGAAGTCAAACCACTGTGTTAGCAGCACCGAAGTGACTTCCTTGGAGGGCAAGCCTGGGCAGTGTGTATGAAGGTCCTGGGCTGCCCTGACAAGACCGCCCCCTCTCCACCTCACTAATGTGGTCCAAAGGAAAGCAGAGCAATACATTTGACACCAGCTTGGCTGCAGGAGTTGCTGGAAGAAGGTGTACAAGGTGCCATCCTACCGTCTTAGGGAGTTCACTCCGGATTTGTGTTGGGTTTACTCCTTAGCCTTTTCTTTCCCCTAAGATATCCTGCAAGACAGCCGAGGTTTAGGATCAGAGTTTTCCTTCTCCTAGATGGGCTACCTTCCCCGGTTGATGTGCTCCATCTGCCCCTCACATCCCTCTACAGTATGTACAGAAACCACCTTCTTGACCGTCGGACCCACTATTGGTTTCATCTGCTTAATCTGCCAGTTGCTGTCTTCACATGCAGGGAGGAGTTCCTAATTCACTCAGGGTTTGAGACCTACTGGCTACCCTCAACCTGGTTTAGCTAGCCAGTCAAAACTATTCCTGGGGTGTGGCTGCTGTAGCATGCTGACAGCTTCTAGGGGCCACAGATGAGAGCTGAGTGCACAGGGTGGGGATAAAAGCTGGACAAACTACCCCAGAAGGAACACAGTGTGTCATCCATCAAAAGTACTACTCTCCCTAAACACCCCATTTATAGTCTAGGCTTATGAAATATATACAGAAATATTATTGCATATCTCTATTCCCTATCTGCTTTAGTTAGTCACTTTGTGCACTGAACAGTGGCAATAAAAGCCCCAATAATGTCACTTCTATATAAAAGTGTACATGTGATGGTACATTTTGTATCTCATTCTATTTACTGAAAAGTCCCTAAATGATTCTAAGTGTCCATTTTCCCTATTTACTTTGCCCCAGAGCATTCTCCAGCTGCGGTATTCTCAAGAAAACAATATCCAAAGTAAAACTGATTACTCTGGGAATGCATTGTGAAAATCACTTTTTAGTGCAGCAGACATCAAGTAGGAACATTTAAATCCCCATTGAGTATCAACCGAAGAAGGCACATAAAGATCAAAACAGGAAAGTGTGCACATGGCACACTGAAATGATTTATGAGTATACATTTTCAATACATGGGCACAAAAGCATTGTGAATCGTGGAGATTAGGATCCATCAAACACCCTCTAAGCATAAGCATATTCACATCAAATTAAATCAGGTTTTCCCCCCTGCTGCAATAATAATAATAATCCTATTTTCTTGAATCAATTTTTATTGAAGAAATATTTTAAATATAATTTAAACTCCAAAATGTTATTAAAATCCCAGGTCTCCAGTGCATGTTCAAAAGAAATCAAATTGTTTTATTTTTTCCAGGCTTCTTGCCTAGTGGCAATGCGGCTGCTGCCTTGCTTTGAAATATTGATATCAGCACAGGTTTGCTGGCTTTAAATATTGAAGAGAGCTATTAAGGCCATGGAAGAACAAGTGCAAGACCTAATCAGTGGGAAGAAGTTCTGAAGAGCTGCCAGCAGCTAGAACCAAGAGGGGAAACCTCTTCATCACTATGATGAAGTAAGTAGGAGTATTCATATTCAAGAACAACAAAAGCATGGCTATGACATCCTAGTATGTATTTTACCCTGCCACCTGTCTGATACATGCTGGATTGTAAGCAAAACACATCAAACCAACCCCAGGCATGTTGGTTAAGCTACAATGCTACAATTAGGAGCTGAAAGAATGTGGGGAAAAAATGGATTGCTTTTGTACAATTTTCCAGCATATTCCTTTGTGCCCTCTCTCTTTCTCTTTGTTTTACAAGTATGTTTGCAAAACAGTGGTACCTTGGTATAAGAACAGCTTAGTTTATGAACAACTTGGATTAAGAACACTGCAAACCCAGAAGTAGGTGTTTTGGTTTGTGAACTTTGCCTTGGGAGCAGAACACGTCTCGCTTCCTATTGAGTGTGTTCCATTTGTAAATTGAGTCCCCTGCTGCTATGGGAAAGCACGCCTTGGTTTAAGAACGGTTTGGTTTAAGAACGGACTTCCAGAACGGGTTAAGTTCCTAAAGCAAGGTACCGCTGTACTTGCTTCTGCATCTCTCTCCACCACCCTCTTTCCCCTTTTAATATGTGTAACTAATTCGTATACTCCAACTGCTGCTATTTATCAACTATTACGGTATTTGGTATCTATCCCTGGTCATAGTCAGTTCTGTGTTTTGCTCTTTAGCAAACTATGAAGGATATTCTTATAAGCATAAGAATTATTGGTTTTCTTTCTTACTATTGGGTTGTTATTGGGAGGTTTTAATTTTTATTATGTATTTTGTGATTTTATATTGTGTTTTTATATTGTAATTGCCCTGGGACCTGCAGATCTAGAACAGTATACAAACAAACAAACAAATAAATGTGATTCTTGTACACATATCTTCTAATTTCAGCCTCCTTCCCTGGGTCTCTAAAAATTACATTTTTGATCAAGTGTGTGTATATATGCTTCTTGACTCGGGGGCAGTAGATTTCCTATCCCTACCCTAACTTCTTATGGGGATTAATGTCACTGCAAGTCCAAGGGGAGAGGCCTTATTACCACCATCATGTACTGTACTGACTATAATGCTACAACTTTTCAATGACAACGAATCATATCTTGTAAGAACTTCCACAAAATTGTCAACAGTAGACCCCAAAGGTTTTTGTTCCAAAGTGAGCTCCCAAAGATAAATTGTTGGTGTCTCTGTAAATCAGGTTGCAGAGGAGAGTTCTTCTTTTCATTGTTGCATCCAGTACGACATGATCAATTGTTTTTCTTAATCAGACTTTAAAAGGTGGAGTCAACACTTCCAACATTGAATAAATTACTCTGCAGAGGATAGCCCCCTGTCAAAATCCTAAACACACCAAATTGTTTCACCTGTCTCTGCTGAAGATCCCAAAGTCTTGCACAGTTGGACACAGAGATATGTTCCCTCACCATCTTCACTATTCACTTAGAAGCTTCCACTTAACTCAACACATTTACTTTCAGCATGGATCAAGGCAATGCAACCTTACAAAACTGGACCCCAAAACACATCAGTTGTAGTTCCAAATTAAAGACCCATATCTCATTTACCAAATAATGCTTCCATCCCACACCTTTACTCTTCCCTATCTTTTTCTCAGCATGTTTGAGTGTGTGATCCTGTGTATTCATTTGGGAGTAAGCGGTGCTGGATCCAATGGAACTTGTAACGAATATACATTTAGGATTGCACTGCATATTGCAGTTTTTCTATAGATACAGTCCTTGTGAGATTAAAATCTTCAGTTACACAACCTGCTTAAACTCTCTCTTTTTTAAGAACACTCTTTATGATCCATTTAGTGCTGTAACAGCTTCTAGCTTCTGATGCTTTGGGCTGCTGGATATGGTTTTTTATTGTAATACTGCTGTTTTGCTTTGCTTTTATGTATTTTTATTGCTTTTTGTTGCTTTATTGTATATTGCTTTACTGTTGTATTTTTTTAATTTAATTTCCTTGCAAGGTGCCTTCAGGGTTCTTCCAGACCAAAAGTATAAGATATAAATACAGTAAGTAGGTAAATAACAAGAGTAAGCAAATAAATGCATCAGAAGTCAGTGCAACACAAGCTATTAAAGAGTGTTCAAATGCTCCATACAGAGATAGAAGTTACTTTTGCAATGCATAACAAGCAGGAGGGGACTAGGGTAGTAATATCTCAGGGGACTGCTGCAGGAGACTGTGCTGGAACCACCAACGAAAAAAACTGTCTTAAGCTTTAGAGCACATAGGCAGGACTTCCGGTCTGTCACCATTTGCCGATCGGCGGGGGAATCCTCGGTGTCTGAGGCCCCTAGCGACCCGGGGGGGGGGAGAGTCACGAGGGCACCATGACCCCCGGAGAACCCCCAGATTGAGCATTCCGGGGATGTGGGAACCCAGCTGAGCCCCGCAGAGTCCCGTTCGCTGCACCTTTTGAGGAGCGCCGAGAACAGGCTGAGCGGGATGGAGCCTTGGGTAGACTGCTACCTCTGGGACGTAAAGCTCCGTGCCGATGACAGTTGAGCATCAGATACCTCCAAATAAAGATTGGACTTGTAAGTAAATTCTTTTTGGATTAACAATTGGAGAAGATTTGATCCTGGGAGGGGAATTTAAAAAGGAAACGGAGGTCGTTCCCCCCCCCCACTGAGATAAATAAGCAGTTACAAAACCTGCAGCTAAAATGCTGAAACGGGACTTTAAAATCCGCTAAAAAATTATGTTGGACTCCTTCCCTGTGGGGCAGAGCCAAGGGAAGGAGATTGGATTCTGTGGATCTCTGCAAAAAATTTGAACTTGGAACGAGCCCTTCGGTAACCTGGGGGCAAGAGCCTGGAAACAAAGACCAGCCGCCATTGTGATGTCACCAGCTAGGAAGTTATCTATCAAGAAGAACTCTTGAACTTTTAAATTAGGTGTAGAAATAACGGGATCCGTCTTTGGAAATAACAGCATATGCCTTCCAATGTAACTTGAGAACACAAAGGAACTGGACAGACAAAACAATGAGTCCCCAACTGGACAAAGATGGTATGCAACATCTGTTAGAATTAGTCCAAGATTTGGGGGAGGATGTGCAGGAATATAGAAGACAGACACAAAGTTTTAAAGAAGTGATACAATTGTTTCCCCTAAAGGATACTTTGGAATTACAAGATGAGATTCAAGATAAGCCGAAAAAAGTGGAACCCGAGCAATTTGTGAGAGAAGCTGCAAAGGACATTGATTTTATTCAGAAGGCTCCAGTCCAAGAAAAGACTCAGGATGCTGGTCTCTCAGTGGGAGAGGGAGTCCAGATTCTGGTCAAGGTCAATCAGACAATGACAGTAGATCAGAACAAGATTTGGCTTTGGGGGGACAAGAAGAAGAAAGCTGGGAAAGGGAAACGGGGACAGAGATTGGAACAACAGAAGGAGAAGTGGAGAGAGGGAGAGTGGGTAAGAGACAGAGTGGGGTGAAAAATATAAGGAACTCTAAACAGGGGATGGACTAAATGGTACGAAAATGGATTGTTATAAGGAGCTGGCCAAGGTTTACAGGGAATTGCCACTCAGGGGAAGGAGGGAGGCGTTAAAAAATATGGGTAATAAATTTATAGTGAGGTCATTAGATAAATAATTGGGAATATTTTTTAGGGAAATTATAGGCTAAGGGGTTTTTATAGATTGAATATTTTTAAGGGAATGTTATAGGATGTGAAATTAATTAATTATGTAATAATTTAGATTGTGGTATAAGAGGAATTTGTTAAATGGGGGAAATTGCTGAAGTTGGGATTAAAATGGACTCAGGAAGGGAGGGACGGGGAAGTCGAAGTTATGTTAAGGAATATTAGATAAGATTGATTTTTTTCTCTGCCTTTTCCCCCCAATGTTTTTTTCTTTATTTCTTTTTTCTTTTTCTTTTTTGTGCCTTTTTCTTCTTTTCTTTTTTGTTTTTCTAGGTTAATTGTCTATGTTATGATGATATGATAAATATTTAAGCTGAAAATCCTCAATAAAAATTATTTTTTTAAAAAAAACTGTCTTAAGCTTTAGTTAGCTTGAATTTTTTTTGAGCTTGATTTTTTTTGTACTTGAATTTTGTATCTGTATGTTATTTTTTATAAGCTGCTTTGGAGGCCAAAAGATGTAAATATAAAAAAAAACAGGAGCAATCACTATAAGAGGTGAATTCCTTTTGATCTTTATCTCTTTCAGAGACATTTATTCTTTGAAGAAGTAAGATGAGGTTTTTTTAAAAGCATTTTGAGTATGTCCTTAAATATAAAATTAGATATAGCACTATTAGCAAAACATATTTTATGGTTTGTCTTTATGGTAGATCTTTTCTGTCAGGAGCAATTCTAATTGTCAAATAGCATAAGTAATGGAACATGGAGAAGAGAAACAACATGAACATTTCTAGTTGTCAAAATGATGTTGAAATTGAACCATGATTTTTTTTTCCAAAATAAAGAAATAAGCACATGGAGCAGCCAAGTTGAGTTGCCAGTATATGCTTGAGCACCATGCCCCGTAAAAATGAAGAATTGTCCAATGCTTATATACTTTAAAGAAAATTTAAAAATTCCTTCCAGTAGCACCTTAGAGACCAACTAAGTTTGTCATTGGTATGAGCTTTCATGTGCATGCACACTTCTTCAGATACTTTAAAGATCCATTCTCAAGTCCATGACTCAAATTTGCATACTCACACATACATACAGTACAGCACTGGACAAAGTTAGGTGATGATTTGCAAAGTCTTGGGGTGTGATTAATCACATGTTTTCTTCTCCTGTTGCTGCAGCCATCCCCTTCCCCCCATAAATCCAGGAAGCTAATTGGACTCTTGAAAAGCTCTGAGGAATGCTTGCGTGCCAGCTTCCTGGGCCATTTCCCAATTCCAGAGGGAAGTCAGACAGGAATTCAACAGAACCATTAGCCATGATAATCCCCATAGAGCCATCAGGAATCCATCCTAATAGGCCCCAAATGAGCAACTCTTTGCTTCTAGATTGTCCCAAGAGGACATGATAACGCAACACGTAGAAGAACTTCAGTGACCTTTTGTTCCAAGCCTTAGACAGGACAATGCTGTGACGTTTTGTGATAGCTAAACTAACTCTCTGCTTAAGTCTTAGGCTACTACACTTGCTCTTTATGTACTGCAGGTTTCTCTTTCAAAAAAAGAAGAAGCTAAGTCTACCCCCCACCCTCGTTGCCTTGAATTAATAGTTTCAATTTAGATCTACTTACTGTAGACATTTCCTGAAATTTTAAGAGTTGCTATAGGAACAGGAGTATCACGTAAACAGCCAAGTTGAGTAAGCTGTTAAAAAAAAGCCCCGAATAGCATTATTGAACAGATGTCTATGCTTCAATCTCACTCTGAGGATAGTGGGTTTAAGACCAATACTGTATGCCCATATAGCGTTTGACAGCTCTGTGGCTACGTCTGCTCAAGCATCTCTCCACTGCCTGAAGGAATGGGAAACAGAACCAGCATATGAATAGCACTTCTATATATAAAATTCAGTTGGGAAAAGAAGTGCAGATGGATGAAATGGGGCCTTTTGAAATCAATAAAGCCACAACTGCAAACACACTGATGCAAATCTTTTAAAGGATCCAAATTAAGGCAGCCATAGCCCGTTCTGAAATATAGTATTGACATTTTCAAAATGGATGGAGCTCTCTTGAAGATTGGGGTTGCATATAAACAGCCATCTTTTCCCCCCCTGTAGTACAAAAGAAGAATCTGAATGTTTCCGTTTACAGTGAGCTGTGTTTCAGATTTGCATCTGAAATGGTGTGCTGGTGGACATTTAGTTTTATATTTGCTGGACCTTATAGAAACATCATTTTAAGCAAGAGAGTACAGTTCAGCTACCACACCTGTTTTGTATTCTGCTCTACATCCAAGTTTTATCACAAGCATTTTGGATTGCAGACGACCTCACTTTCCTCCAGCTCATCTTATTCCTCCAGCCCAGAGGAAAAAACTCAACATAATTACATACTACAAAGCTAGAAAATAATTTATGCTAGATAATTTATTTTTTAAATGAAAGACTCACCCTAAATACATAAATTAGACATTACCTGACAACTGAGCTTTGTTCTTCAGCACATAGAGAGTGCTGTGGTAAATTTCCATTTGTTATTGCCCAGATTATTGTTTGGATTTTCTTTCTAATAACTTGGCTATTGTTAGTCCTTTATTTTCAGGAAACTGGTAAACAATTAAGAAGCCCCCCATCTCTGGATCCGTAGGCACAATCCACACACTGGAGGTTTAGATATGATTCTGGGTGCAATCCTGTTCACATTTACATGGGAGCAAGTGCTGTTGTGCATTCTGGGACTTCCTTCTGAAGTTCTGACTAAAACAGGTTTAGGACTGTGCTGTCAAAATATTACAAGGATGAGGTAAAGTCACAGAACAATGATAGAGGTAAATCATGAAGGGAACAAACATTGCCACAGGCATTGTGGGATGCTCTGGGTTGTTGTTTTTTTATCAATTTCTGGACATAAATCGTTCTGTTGGTTTTGTGTTGAAAAAAAATATTGGGTACAAAATACTGTGACAGAGTTGTGGTCATTACAAAACAAACAAACAAAAACAACAAAAACAACCCAAGCCTGTTATTGTAATTAGAGAGCACATATTAAAAGCCAATATAATGTCTGGTGCTGTTCACCATGATTTCCTTCTCCCATAAAAGCTTAATTGGCATCATTTGGGAGCAAGACAAAAGTCTCTACTGTGTGTTTTCATAGTGTGCCTATTTATTTGTCCTCTTTGTAATAGCTGACACCTTTTTTTTTAGTATTTTCAAATTAAATGTTCAAATCTTATTAATTTAGACTGTTGCAGGGAGGAAGTTAATTAGGAGTGAACAAATCAAAGCGAAGCCTTTTTATCTCTCACCAAAGCAGTGACATAATACAGCAAGTGTTTAGACTGTAAAATGTAAGAAACTAAGGCAGTGACACAGTCATCATTGCAGAAGGAACACACCCTAATTTTTTAGCCCCACCACTGTCTCTGCTCAAACAGGTTTTGTGGGTTTTTAAAGAATGATGAAATCCTAAGAACTCTGATCAGAGCAAAGATGGTGGGATAAATCAATGAATATATGCACCATGAGCAACAATGGTTTGTCACATCACTTTCAGTTGTAAATAGAAATATAACCTGCCTTACAAACATCTGATCTAAGTAAATCACATTTTATTTTTACAAGGCCTCACTGCCTTCAAACAGAGAGGAAAGCAAAGCTGTTAAACTGTTGTTGTTGTTTAGTCGTTTAGTCGTGTCCGACTCTTCGTGACCCCATGGACCATAGCACGCCAGGCACTCCTGTCTTGCACTGCCTCCCGCAGTTTGGTCAAACTCATGTTTGTAGCTTCGAGAACACTGTCCAACCATCTTGTCCTCTGTCTTCCCCTTCTCCTAGTGCCCTCAGTCTTTCCCAACATCAGGGTCTTTTCCAAGGATTCTTCTCTTCTCATGAGGTGGCCAAAGTATTGGAGCCTCAGCTTCATGATCTGTCCTTCCAGTGAGCACTCAGGGCTGATTTCCTTCAGAATGGATAGGTTTGATCGTCTTGCAGTCCATGGGACTCTCAAGAGTCTCCTCCAGCACCATAATTCAAAAGCATCAATTCTTCGGCGATCAGCCTTCTTTATGGTCCAGCTCTCACTTCCATACATCACTACTGGGAAAACCATAGCTTTAACTATACGGACCTTTGTAGGCAAGGTGATGTCTCTGCTTTTTAAGATGCTGTCTAGGTTTGTCATTGCTTTTCTCCCAAGAAGCAGGCATCTTTTAATTTCGTGACTGCTGTCACCATCTGCAGTGATCAAGGAGCCCAAGAAAGTAAAATCTCTCACTGCCTCCATTTCTTCCCCTTCTATTTGCCAGGAGGTGATGGGACCAGTGGCCATGATCTTGGTTTTTTTGATGTTGAGCTTCAGACCATATTTTGCACTCTCCTCTTTCACCCTCATTAAAAGGTTCTTTAATTCCTCCTCACTTTCTGCCATTAAGGTTGTGTCATCTGCATATATGAGGTTGTTGATATTTCTTCCGGCTGTTAAACTAGACACTGACATTATATAACAATGGTATGTTTGTTTATTTACAGGAATGTCCATTTGAATCAATGGAAGTTACATTTGAGTAAACATGAATAACATTGCGCTATGAATTTGTAAAACCCAGTGTTATGTATTAGTGCATATAGTTTTCCCTCAGGTCCTTGACAGCTGTTTTAGGAGGGAACTTTAGGAGGGAACTTTGAATTATGTTTGATACATTGTTTGAGCCAGCCTCTATAAAAGCAGGCCAGCTCGGCAATGCAGTTCTGTTCTGTTCTGGCTTCCAAATAAAGAGCTTCTTGAAGAATCGCTGTGTTGTCTACCCACTATTTAATACTGGCGACGAAGATGGGATGGATGGACATCAGAGCACAGCCAGATTCGGACGCTCACTGAGCGGAATCACTGAGCAGAACTAATTCAGAGCTGACCGTTCTGGCTAGAGCACTGTGTTCCATCCATCGCCCTCCACATCGGCATCGGAATCATGGCTTCATTCATGCCTCTACCGCTGTTTGCACCAAATCGCTGGGCCACGCTAATGCTCTTAGTCGGTGCCCTCTTCCAACGCTTGTGGAAGACCCAGCTCCAGCATCATCGATCCTCTTGATTGAAGACCTTCCAGCAGCTCCAGTGTCGGCTACTGATGTGGCCTCCGCATCTGCCCAGGACCGGACTATCAGCCGTGTGCTCAACTGGGTGTGGAGGGGATGGCCACAAGGTCCCTTCACCTCAGATCTCCAGCCGTTTGCGACCAGACAACACGAGCTCCCGGCTCATCGTGGCTGCCTATTGTGGGGGGACCGAGTTGTGATTCCTCAAAAGCTCCGCCAACACGTCCTCGAGGCTCTGCACGTCAGACACCCGGGAATCGTCAAAATGAAGGCATTGGCTCGGTGTTACGTCTGGTGGCCGAACATGGACGATGCCATCACTGCGTGGGTTGCCGCCTGTCAAAAGTGCCAAGAGTCGAGACCTGCACCGCCGGCAGCTAAAGGACACACTTGGGAGACACCCAAGGCACCCTGGTCAAGGGTACATATCGATCTCGCTGGCCCTTTCCATGGACGGACCTTTATGGTGGTGGTTGACGCCTACTCCAAGTGGCTGGAGGTGGCCCTGATGACATCCACCAGTTCTGAGGCCATCATCCGGGTGTTGCAGGGCCTGTTTGCAACCCATGGGTGTCCTGATGTTCTCGTCTCCAACAACGGACCACAGTTCACCTCAGGTACATTTGAACGGTACCTCCTGGGACTGGGCATCCGACACGCGCTGTCAGCACCATTTCACCCCGCCAGCAATGGACAGGCAGAAAGAATGGTGAGATTGGCAAAAGAGGCGCTTGCGCGCCTGAACCAGGGGGATTGGCACGAGCAGGTCACCAAGTACTTGCTCGTGCAGCACATCACCCTTCATGTGGCCACAGGGCGGAGTCCGGCCGAACTGCTGATGGGCCGCCGCCTTCAATCTCCACTCGATCGACTACACCCGGACTTTGGTGTGGCCAAACCCCCGGGCTGTGTCAGCGCACCACGGTCTTTCATTCCAGGAGATCGGGTTTTTGTGCGGAACTTTGTGGGAGACATTCCTTGGGTGCCGGCCACGGTAGTGGGAGTCAATGGACCCCGCTCATACCAGGTGGCACTTGAAGACGGACGCTTATGGCGCCGACACATTGACCAGCTGAGGCGCAGGGTTGGGAATTTGGACACTGCCACAGTGCCTCCAACTGCACCCCCAGCTCCAGAGCAAGCTTTAACAGACGGCGAGGCTCAATCTACACTTCCCTCACAAGCTGCGGACGTGGATCCTAGCCAAGCCACGTTAGAGGTTCAGCATGGCCCTCCAGAGTCTAGGGCCACTGCTGTGCTTGACCATCCGCCGAGTCCGCACATGGCGGTTCCTTCAGCAGTCACAGAGACAGGAAACTTGGACTCACCCACCAACATCGGTGGCGCCACAGTCTCAGCAGGAATCGGCCAACCCCCTGGACACTGGTACTGGCCCTTGGCGTTCCACCAGGGTCACCAAGCGGCCATCCTACTTACGGGACTATGTTAGTAATTACATTTGAAACGTTGCCTTGTAAATAGAAGCTATGTACCTTGAAACCGTTATGCTCTTGTACCTAATTGAAGCCATTACGAATGTAACTAATGCCTTTTCTCGGTGGGGAGGGGTGTTATGTATTAGTGTATATAGTTTTCCCTCAGGTCCTTGACAGTTGTTTTAGGAGGGAACTTTAGGAGGGAACTTTGAATTATGTTTGATACATTGTTTGAGCCAGTTCTGTTCTGGCTTCCGAATAAAGAGCTTCTTGAAGAATCGCTGTGTCGTCTACCCACTATTTAATACCCAGGTTATGCCAGAGAAAGAATAACGGTTGCATGACCTGCTTGTCAGAAGTAGTTAATGCAAAATAAACATGGGTCTTGAATATGTATTCCTATCCGAGCTTTCAACTGTATGTGCAATGTCAAGGGCAAAAAACACAGGACTCAGCAGCTGTTTAAAAGATACACTGCCTAGGATTGGTTAAGCTTGCCAAGGCCATGGGCAGTGTCAAAGATGACTGACTCTGGAAAGGAGTCCGTGCAAGGTGGAACTGGAGCCAATTCAATTGGTCTGAATCCTTTTCCAACTTATTCTATGGCGAGTGACATATTCATTCTATAAAATAGTGAAAAGGAAACTGAAGACCTTTTGTATTTCATTCTAATGTGACATCTTAATGCAACTGAGAACAGATGCTTCTGAAAAGGAACCGAATGTGCACAGTGCAGCCCGGGCTTCTTCACAGTGTTCTGCCAAAGTGCTGCAACAGTGACTTGGAGAAACTTCCTCCAGGGAAATTAAGGAGTAGCTTGTTCTCATCCTCAATCATTTGTTCTACTGAGATTCCAGAGGTGTAGTAGAATGGAAATAGGGAAATAGGGAGGAGTGCAGCTCTGGGAGGTTTTCTCAGAGCAGAAGTGGTGAAGCCATCTGCCACTGATGCAGCAACTAATGATGGACTTTCCTTACTCTGGAAAATGAATGAGGTGATAATGGTGCTTTTAATTTTTGCTATTTGTTGTGAAATATTAGCATATTTGTACACTAAGGTCAGATTCACACCATGCATTTAAAGCACATGGCTTTCTCCAAAGTATCATGGGAAGGTTACACAAATAGATTGTTAAAATCAGCTATATATTCTCTAAGCAGTCAAAATTACAACAGGAGGAGCTTTGGTCTCAAAGGAAGGTGGTACCAAGTAGATGGACTGGGTTGTGGGGGAATTTGGCTTGAGTGGAGGTTTATTGAATTTGGCCTGAAGTATAAGCCTCTTATACTTCAGGGATGCGGGTGGTGCTGTGGGTTAAACAACTGAGCCTAGGGCTTGCCAGTCAGAAGGTTGGTGGTTCAAATCTCCGCAACGGGGTGAGCTCCCGTTGCTCGGTCCCAGCTCCTGCCAACCTAGCAGTTCGAAAGCACGTCAAAGTGCAAGTAGATAAATAGGTACCGCTACAGCGGGAAGGTAAACGCCGTTTCCGTGCGCTGCTCTGGTTCGCCAGAAGCGGCTTAGTCATGCTGGCCACATGACCTGGAAGCTGTACGCTGACTCCCTCGACCAGTAAAGCGAGATGAGTGCCGCAACCCCAGAGTCGCCATGACTGGACCCAATGGTCAGGGGTCCTTTTACCTTTACCTTTACCTTTACCTTTACAAGCCTCTTAGAAGACAAGACCTTAGAAAATGCTATCAAGCATGTCTAAGATCCTAATAGGGACACAGGTGGCGCTGCGGTCTAAACCACTGAGCCTCTTGGGCTTGCTGATCAAAAGGTCGGCGGTTCGGATCCCTGTGACAGGGTGAGCTCCCGTTGCTCGGTCCCAGCTCCTGCCAACCTAGCAGTTCAAAAGCACGCCAAAAGTGCAAATAGATCAATAGGTACTACCACTGCTCTGGTTTCAGTGTTTTGTTGCGCCAGAAGTGGCTTAGTCATGCTGGCCACATGACCCGGAAAAACTATCTGCAGACAAAGGCCGGTTCCCTCGGCCTGTAAAGCGAGATGAACGCCGCAACCCCAAAGTCGTCTGCAACTGGACTTAACTGTCAGGTGTCCTTTACCTTTACCTTTTTAAAGATCTTAATATGAATATCAGTACTCTCTTAATGTATAAAATATTCCTATAATAAACAACCTTAGTTAATAATCCATTATGCTCACTGTCAGTGCCCATCTAGTGCCTGTCATACCAAGCTTCTAGGAAGTTTCTAAAACATTGTTTTAGAAATTGGCAGCAGCAGGAAGAAACATGAAGAAACTCTTGAGTTACTCTGGCTGGTAATTCTAGGTATAGAAATTAATGAAGTTCAAAGATCTAAACTCGTGTTTATAAGAACTGGGGCTAAGAAATCATTTCCCTATACAGTACCACCTTAGCCTATGATTATATTTTCTTACTGAATATTCAAGGCAGGGATGAAACTAGGCTTTATTTCACCCGGGTCAAAGACCCAGTTTGGCACACATCCCATGCACAATTGCGTGCGCACACACACACATACACACTGGGAGCCTCAATGATGCCGCTCTGGAAGCTTCACCTGGGGCAAAAAACACCTGGCTAACCCCCCCCCCTCCACCATAGCAGTGGACAAGAGGAACACCAACAGCACAATCATTACTAGCAGATGGAAAACCTGGGGGAGAACTTTCAAAAAGCACACCAACATTTTCTAAATGTTTTCTGAGAAAACTCATAAACAGTGATTGAACTCATTATTTCTGAAGCAAGCTAAGGAGAATTCACCGGCCACTGAAATAATCCCACTCTATCTGAGATCTAGTAATCTAGAGTTCACAAGTGGCCTATTACTCCTATCTAGCTCAAACTTGAGATAATTTGTTTTTCACACTAATTGTGGTAACGGATTGACAATAAAACCAAAGGCCATAAGCCAGTCACTGTGGTGCTAGTTTATTTTATGTTCCTTTCTGTCACAAAGGATAAAATAAGTTTTGCCAGGAAATAAAAGATCTTGGATACCCGTAAGAACAACAAAAAGGGGTGGGTGGGGGGAATCAGTCACATGACCTCAGCTCCATCTAATGGAATTTTATTGTGAGGCTTGTTAAACTTTTCCAAGCAGAAATGCTGACAAAATAAAAGCTTCTACACCCACCTACACAAATCTCTTTGCTTTTGAAAAAGAACACTTCTTCAGTCATCTTTGCTCAAGAAAAAAAATTCTTACAAGTTCTCAAGCCAAACATGATCCAGATCTTCTGCAATTGCATAGAATTCATTTGCAAGCTGAATTCACTTAAATAATTTTGGGGGGGGGGGTTGATGTGAACTATAGGTAGGTAACACAACCTTGATGGCAGAAAGTGAGGAGGAATTAAAAACCTTTTAATGATCACTGCAGATGGTGACAGCAGTCATGAAATTAAAAGATGCCTGCTTCTTGGGAGAAAAGCAATGACAAACCTAGACAGCATCTTAAAAAGTAGAGACATCACCTTGCCGACAAAGGTCCGTATAGTTAAAGCTATGCTTTTCCCAGTATTGATGTATGGAAGTGAGAGCTGGACCATAAAGAAGGCTGATCGCCGAAGCATTGATGCTTTTGAATTATGGTGCTGGAGGAGACTCTTGAGAGTCCCATGGACTGCAAGAAGATCAAACCTATCCATTCTGAAGGAAATCAGCCCTGAGTGCTCACTGGAAGGACAGATCCTGAAGCTGAGGCTACAATACTTTGGCCACCTCATGAGAAGCGAAGACTCCCTGGAAAAGACCCTGATGCTGGGAAAGATTGAGGACACAAGGAGAAGGGGACGACAGAGGACAAGATGGTTGGACAGTGTTCTTGAAGCTACGAACATGAGTTTGACCAAGCTGCGGGAGGCGGTGGAAGACAGGAGTGCCTGGCGTGCTCTGGTCCATGGGGTCACGAAGAGTCGGACACGACTAAACGACTAAACAACAACAACATAGGTAGGTAAAGCATGAATAGACAGAGACACCTGCACTTTTCATGCTGCTTTTACTTTTAAAATCCCCCCACCACTCTGTTTTCTAAGCGACTGGGAGTTCCATGCTTAAACAATGGATGTGTTGCCATCACTGTTTAGTTTTGCTCTCCGAGCCAGAACTAGAATTGACAACAAGTTTGATCAATGTATCAATATTCATGGTTCATCAAAGCACTCTTATAGTGGATGAAAGTAGTTTTATTTTTGCTGGTGAGAGTCTGCTCTGGTATAAAACTGGACCCCTCTCAGGTGAGAGTATAGTGGTACCTCGGTTTACAAACACAATTGGTTCCGGAAGTCTGTACTTAACCTGAAGCGTACTTAACCTGAAACAAACTTTCCCATTGAAAGTCATGGAAAGTGGATTAATCCATTCCAGACGGTCCGCGGCGTACTTAACCTGAAGCGTACTTAACCTGAAGCGAACTTTCCCATTGAAAGTAATGGAAAGTGGATTAATCCGTTCCAGACAGGTACCGTATGACTGTAGTATTATTAGACAGGGGTCAGCAAACATTTTCAGCAGGGGTCCAGTCCACTGTCCCTCAGGCCTTGTGGGGGGCCGGACTGTATATTTGGGGGGGGTGATAAATGAATTCTTATGCCCCACAAATAACCCAGAGATGCATTTTAAATAAAAACACACATTCTACTCATGTAAAAACATGCTGATTCCTGGACCGTCCGCAGGCCAGATTGAGAAGGCGATTGGGCCGCATCCAGACCCTGGGCCTTAGTTTGCCTACCCATGGTCTAGTGGGTGTGAGACATGAGCCCAATAGTGCTTCAGAGACTGGGATAGTATTTTTATACATGTAGGCACTCACTGAACCTATTTCTGAGTAGATGTTGGTAGGATTGCACTGGAAATTATTTAGCCATTTGGGAATGTGAGGTTATATAATCATATTTGTACTACGATGTCATGTTTACTGGATTTATCTTCCTCATTCTGTACAAGATGATGGAAACTACTGGCCCTGTAACCTGAGCTGCATTTGGAATTAATGGAGTTTTAAATCATGGGCAAAGCAGAGTGAAAAAGATAAGCAGAATGAAGAGTCAGTCCTGCTAAAGCCACAGGTACTGCAATTGCTCACACAAATCTCTCATTGACATTGCCTCTCCAACTTCTAGTGAGTTCATAAATTGTTTATAATTGTAGCAAGGTCAGAAAAACAACTCTTACCAGTGACTTGACTCTACAGGTGTCTGGTAATGGAGTCACTCTGTTAAGGGATGTTTCGCTGAAACATACTCGGAGTCAAGAGTGAATTTCATGCTCTTTATTCAGCTTGTAGTAGCAAAAGAAGAATGGCTCTTTCCCCAAAACGTCTGCTATATATACATTATTTACACAATGGGCCTTGCGTGATTAGGCCAATCAGGTTGCTGACTCGCTTCATCCAGGAGCCTTACTGGCTGCTCCTGCAGGCCAATCAGGCTGCTGATTCACTTCCACCTGAAGCTGGATTGGGTGGCTCCTGCGGACCAATCAGACTGCTGCATTCTGGATCCTATTGTTCTAGGATTCAGCTCAGTACTGTAAATAACATTCACTGAAATGATGGACAAAATGTCTTGAAAGGTTAGAACTCCTATGCTTAGTTTTCAAATACATAACTGGGAAAGAACTCCAAACTTAATCTCAAAAAAGTGAGATGATGCACTGTTAACGCTGAGCATTATCAGCCCAAATAAGTAAGCCAGCTAAAGCAGAGCTCTTGGATTTGAGGCAGTGAGCCGTCCCATCTGCTCCTGTACCTGCATGTTTCAGGTATTTTTCTGTGAAATTCTAGCCCTGCTGCCTCTTCCTTTTCATAGAATCATAGAGTTGGAAGAGACCACAAGGGCCATCCAGTCCAACCCCCTGCCAAGCAGGAAACACCATCAAAGCATTCTTGACATATGCCTGTCAAGCCTCTGCTTAAAGACCTCCAAGGAAGGAGACTCCACCACACTCCTGGGTAGCAAATTCCACTGCCGAACAGCTCTGTCAGGAAGTTCTTCCAAATGTTTAGGTGGAATCTTCTTTCTTGTAGTTTGAATCCATTGCTCCGTGTCCTCTTCTCTGGAGCAGCAGAAAACAACCTTTCTCCCTCCTCTATATGACATCCTTTGATATATTTGAACATGGCTATCATATCACCCCTTAACCTTCTCTTCTCCAGGCTAAACATACCCAGCGCCCTAAGCCGTTCCTCATAAGGCATCGTTTCCAGGCCTTTGACCATTTTGGTTGCCCTCTTCTGGACACGTTCCAGCTTGTCAGTATTCTTCTTGAACTGTGGAGCCCAGAACTGGACACAGTACTCCAGGTGAGGTCTGACCAGAGCAGAATACAGTGGTACTATTACTTCCCTTGATCTAGATGCTATACTCCTATTGATGCAGCCCAGACTTGCATTGGCTTTTTTAGCTGCTGCATCACACTGTTGACTCATGTCAATTTTGTGGTCTACCAAGACTCCTAGATCCTTTTCACATGTACTGCTCTCAAGCCAGGTGTTTCCCATCCTGTATTCGTGCCTTTCAATTTTTTTGCCCAAGTGTAGTACTTTACAGTTCTCCTTGTTAAAATTCATCTTGTTTGCTTTGGCCCAGTTGTCTAATCTGTCCTCTGGGGTATTAGCCACCCCTCCCAATTTGGTGTCGTCTGCAAACTTGCTCAGGATGCCCTCAAGCCCATCATCCAAGTCATTGATAAAGATGTTGAATAAGACTGGGCCCAAGACAGAACCCTGTGGCACCCCACTAGTCACTACTCTCCAGGATGAGAAGGAGCCATTGATGAGCACCCTTTGGGTTCGGTCAGTCAGCCAGTTACAAATCCACTGAATGGTAGCATTGTCTAGCCCGCATTTTACCAGCTTCTTTACAAGAATATCATGGGGCACCTTGTCAAATTTAAACGTAATTATTGTTGCTGAAAGACATGAGCTACGATCATGATCTTTGGACTGGTGGTAGACAAGAATATTGTTAATATTGCGGCAGGTAGTCCTCAAGCTGATGGTCTTGTGACGTTACATTACTGCTTTTGTGCTGCAAATCAGACTTAACTTTCCAGTGGGTTTATTGCTATTCTAAATATAGGGACAAAGGGTTGTAGCCAACAAGTCATCCCATTAGCACAAGGACTTCTACTTGCCCTATGCATTCCCCCAATGTGGTCTGGAGGGTTGAAGAATGCCCAGAACAAATTGTGGGAGAGGAGCACATGGAGAAAGGAGTGGAGGCAGAAGTCTCATTGCACAGATAGAAGTCATTGCACAAACAGGATGACTTCACTGGATACAGCCCAAGTAGTCTAAGATGTCATTTCCCCCCCTACAAAATTTGCTTTCCAATCTCTGTATTTATTTTCCTTGTCCTAGATCCAAAGCACTGTGTGTCCATGTGCCCAAGAGTGATATGAAATTAAAGCAGCATGACAGATCTCTTTTGAAACCGAGGGAGTTTCATAACCAGTTTTGTAATATAGCATGGGGGTCTGCTATTCAAAGACCAAGATAAAATTAACTGAGCATTATCTGGTTACTGGCAGGACACTGCCTAACACCATTCTTTAGATCTTATTCCTTTAAATAGTCTAAATTTTCTGTAAAATTGTCATCCATTTTCTATAAATCAATTAGCCCTACATTACTGAACAATATGTAACCCAATCCTAAACTATGTGAAGCTCAGAATATGAGATGAGAAGGATCCTAGCGGTAACAGGAAGAAACTAACCCAATCTGAGTTTTCCATAAAATAGGTGTCAAATAGAAGGACTGCAAGAAGATCAAACCTATCCATTCTTAAGGAAATCAGCCCTGAGTGCTCACTGGAAGGACAGATCATGAAGCTGAGGCTCCAATACTTTGGCCACCTCATGAGAAGAGAAGAATCCTTGGAAAAGACCCTGATGTTGGGAAAGATTGAGGGCACTAGGAGAAGGGGACGACAGAGGACGAGATGGTTGGACAGTGTTCTCGAAGCTACGAACATGAGTTTGACCAAACTGCGGGAGGCAGTGCAAGACAGGAGTGCCTGGCGTGCTATGGTCCATGGGTTCACGAAGAGTCGGACAGGACTAAACGACTAAACAACAACAACAACAGAAGGAGATTCAGCTTTAATTCCTCCTTTGGTTCCTAAGATGCAGCCAATTAACCCAGTGAATAGTAAACAAATCAAAGTTTGAAATGAGTTTAGAGGCTGTTGTACATATAAAGAGCCGCAGGGGAATGTTTAAAACTGGCTAGAAAATTATGCTTCTAATCCAAGTATTCAATATTGCAAATAAAATAATGCCTGCTAAAAACAACAGTAGTTCAAGATCACTGCAGCACCAGATGGCACTGCCAGATCACTACATGTTCATTTGGGAGGCAATCATAGTTAACTGGAAAAACAAAACAAAGCACAAATAAAGCTTCCATGGCCATAGAGATCAGAAGCAAATGGCATGATGGGGAGATGCTCACTTGGTTGAATTTTAGAGTTGGAAGGGACCACAAGAGCCATCTAGTCAAATCCCATGCAATGCAAGAATCTTTTGCCCAACATGGGGCTCGAACCCATGACCCTGAGATTAAGAGTTGCTGCTGCTTAGTGGCAAGGAGTGGGGGAGGCAATAGGGAGGTTGGTGTGATGAAAATGTACTAGCGAAGCTAATCCAGTGCCCCTCTCAGTTTCTTTCCTGGGAAGCAGCAGTGACTCAGCTTTCAGAAGGTGAGTACCACCAAGCTATCCACTTCTGGTTACATTTTCATATCTCATTGTGTTGGGAGGGTTGTGTGCCCACATTTATTCTAAGGCAGTGATTCCCAAATGCCTCCCCCCCCCCCGCTACCACCCGGAAATTGCCAAGGGCCTTGGGAATCACTCCATCATTTTTATTGTACTGTGCTGTGCTAGATACTCTGTGATTTATAAATGTTGTTATTGTTCCTGCTTTTATTTCTTACATATTGTATTCTATTGCATTACAAATGGCATTCCATAGAAATTCAAATATATTGAATATATAGCAGTAACAAGTAAGAAAGGGAAGCCTGAAGTCCATGTGTCCTAATAATTGACCACCAACAAGCTGTTCCTTCAGAAGTCTCAGACACCTCCATTTTCTTACTCTCCTGACCTAGGTTCACCGTGCAGTATCAAATCAACAGGAAGGCTTGCCATAAAAATGCAAAACGAGCTCATTAGCTGGTTTTCAGCTGCAGTTTTTCACTCTTAACTAGATGCTAGAAAGACAGTTATCCATTACAGTCTTGAAAGATGCTCAAGTTGGCTGATATATTTATCATGCACTTCAATACTGAAGCTTCCTAACGTTAAAGACTATTAGGGTCTTCCTTGAAAGGTTACATAATAAGGCTCTCAAAAGCAAAACAACAACCTATGATATGCCAGGGGTCAGCAAACTTTTTTAGCAGGGGCCCAGCAGGGGCCCAGACCTTGTGGGGGGGTCAGACTATATTTGGGGGGGGGATGAACGGCAGTGGAGGGACGATGAACAGCGTGTGAAAGGGCTCCGGAGAGGGCCTGCTCTAGGCAGGGAGGGGAGAAGCCAGGAGGAGGGAAGGAGGAGGGAGAGGGAAAGTATGCACGCGCTGGCAATCCACGTGGCGAATCCCGGAGCACCTGCGGGCCGGATCCAGAAGGCAATTGGGCCTTAGTTTGCCTACCCATGTGATATGCTGTTGAAATCATTTGGTCTGTATCTTCTTTTTAAAGAGGGATTTAAGAGTCTTTGTTGGCACTAAATGCTGTGTTAAAAGAACAAATATGCTGCCTACCAGAATAGACCTACCACAGTGATGAGTGGAAGGCCTGTGCAATTATGCAAATTCCCTACACTACTCAGAGCTTTAGGCTAATGTAATTATCATCTTTCAAACAAAAACAAAACAAAACAAAATTCCCATCAAGACTTAAATACATTTTTGTCTTGCCAAAGTTATAGTGATTGTACATATCATTTTCTATATGTACTCTATATGTGGCATTGCTCCCAAGAAACTTGGTACAGAATTGCAGCCTAAGCCTGTGAGCCACATGAATATTGAAAGTATGCAACTGCAGAAACTACGACTGCCTTCCAGCATCTGAAATCCATGAGGTCAAAAGATGACATCTCCGTATGCTTGAGATCTCTTGATCACATGGGATGCATCCTTGAACTGTAGTTTACCCCTCATGGAGTTACAGTTACAGTAAAATTTCAGGTTATCAGGAAACTAGAAGACTGGGTAGAAAAGGCTGTGGGCAGCTTTAAAATAAAGACAGTGAGCTTGTGCTAGACATCAATGAGATGGTGAGCCAGTTTTGGGATCTGAATTATGAAGCAGGTTAATAATTTTCATAGTGGAATTTTGGATAAAGAAGAGTAGACTGAGCAAAGCACTGTCAGAGAGGATAATATTATTGAGGTTATGGAGGGAGAAAGGCAGAGCATGAACTAGAATTTTAGGGATGGGACAGAAGTGATTGGGCAGGATTTTACCATTTTGTGCAGAGAGAATCAATTTGAAGCAGGCGTAGATAAGCTGCTTAAAAAAGAATAGGGAGCTTTTCATGGGGAACAACAGTAATAAAAAAGTATAAGCACTGGAGAGAGAGAGAGACAAAGGGAAATTAATCTGTGAAGAAGCAGTGGGAGTAAGAAGTTAAGGCTGTAGGGGCAGCACAATGCTTCATTTACAACAACAAAACTGAGAAAATGTCCTGAAATAAGGTTTCCAGAGCATGGTGCCATATTTTATCGTGGAAAGGTTTTGTCTGATTTTTTGGGCTATATGTTGGCCACATGAGTTGCCCTCCAAGCTGTTCTTGCACATTTGGAGCAGTGGGGGAGCTATGCCAGACTGCTTTTTGTAGATTTCAGCTCGGCATTCAATACCATTCTACCGCGATGTCTGATAACTAAATTGGGAAATCTGGGGCTCCCGCTATCACTCTGTGGGTGGATAGTGGACTTTCTTTCAGATTGCTCCCAGAGGGTCCGGTTGGGCCCTTATATGTCTAACATGCTTAGGACTAACACAGGAACACCACAAGGATGTGTGCTTAGTCCGCTCCTTTATACTCTTTATACATATGATTGTGTCGCTGCCCACCCTAGAAATAGGGTTGTCAAATTTGCAGATGACACAACCGTGATCGGGCTCAACTCTGATAAGGAGGGTGAAACGGGCTATAGAGATGAGGTGGAGCGGCTGACAGAGTGGTGCAGAGTTAGTAACTTGCTCATAAATACAAAGAAAACAAAGGAGCTTGTGGTGGACTTTAGGAGACAGAAGAACGAGGTCCAGCCACTTTTGATTGACGGAATTTGTGTGGAGAAGGTAACAATGTTTAGATTTCTAGGCATTGAGTTACAGGAGGATCTGTCCTGGAGTGTTAATACAAGGGGGCTTGTGAAGAAGGCGCAGCAGAGACTGTATTTTTTGAGAATTTTAAGGAAAAACCATCTTCCACAAAAGCTGCTGCTTGCCTTCTATCACTGTGCCATACAGAGCGTGCTCACGTACAGTTTATGTGTGTGGTACGGAAGCTGTACTTCTCAGGATAGAGCAGGGCTGTGTAGAATTATTAAAACAGCAGAGAGCATTATTGGCTGCTCACTCACCACCTTAGAACAAATTTACACCACCAGGTGCCATAGAAAAGCACTAGACATATCAAGAGATCCAATGCACCCTGGCCACCATTTCTTTCAGCTCCTGCCATCGGGACGGAGATATAGAACAATGCAGGCAAGAGCGAGCCGTCTCAGGAACAGTTTCTTCTCTAGAGCGATTTTGGGCTTAAATGGAGAGCCTGGACTTTGAAGTCATCTTATTTTATTTGTTATTTGTATTATATTTACTGTTTTTAATTATGTTTTGTAATTTTGGATTACGCGGAATGCTTTATCTGAGTGGATGTAGCAACCGAGTAATTTTGTTGTTCCCGCAAGGGGACAATGACAATAAAGATATCTTATCTTAAATATTGTATATAATTAACTTTTAATTGTCTTATAATATATAACAAATATCCTCCTAGTCACAATTCTTAAAAAGTGGCCAAGAGACAACCATCTTTTGCACACCTTGAAGTAAGGATTGTATGTTCACTCTCATTAAAAAAAAAAAAACCCTTACTATCAGTAGAGAGTGAGGTAATTGGAATCAGTAATACCAATGCTATGTGGCCTGTCAGATAGTATCAGTTAGAAATGCCAAAGGATCCAACTTTGTGTCCAGTTTTGATTACAAATGATACCAAAGGCAGCAAGCATAGGGAGAGGAATGAGCTGACTTACAGTAGTTGTAGGGACAGGAAACTTAGGTGAGTCATAAAGGTAAAGGGGCCCCTGACCATTAGGTCCAGTCGTGACCGATTCTGGGGTTGCGGCGCTCATCTCGCGTTATTGGCCAAGGGAGCCAGCATACAGCTTACAGGTCATGTGGCCAGCATGACTAAGCCACTTCTAGCGAACCAGAGCAGCACACGGAAATGCCGTTTAGCTTCCCGCCGTAGCGGTACCTATTTATCTACTTGCACTTTGACGTGCTTTCGAACTGCTAGGTGGGCAGGAGCCGGGACCAAGCAACGGGAGCTCACCCCGTCGCAGGGATTCGAACCACCGACCTTCTGATCAGGAAGCCCTAGGTTCTGTGGTTTAACCCACAGTGCCACCCGCGTACCGTATCTTCTTTTAGTCAGCTGTTCTGGGCACTTGTCTTCTTTCATCTCTAACTGCATCATAGTGAGAGATAAATAGGTCACAGACCGTAATCAAATCCATTTGATGAGTTTTGTGGCATCAGAATAATTTTTACTTACCATTTTAAATGGTTCTTCTTTAAACATTTTTTTTCTGGAGTCATGACATTATAAAAAATGTAATCAATCTTCAACTACCTTGCAAGAGAAATCGAGGAAGCGGATGCATTACTGCTGTAGCCAAGCTATAAATTGGGTTGTTATGCTCATTTCACACGCTAGCAAGGTTATGCTTAAAATTCTACAAGGCAGGCTTAGGCAGTATGTGGATCGAGAACTCCCAGAAGTGCAAGCTGGATTTTGAAAGGGCAGAGGAACCAGAGACCAAATAGCAAACATGCGCTGGATTATGGAGAAAGCTAGAGAGTTCCAGAAAAACGTCTACTTCTGCTTCATTGACTATGCAAAAGCCTTTGACTGTGTCGACCACAGCAAACTATGGCAAGTTCTTAAAGAAATGGGAGTGCCTGATCACCTCATCTGTCTCCTGAGAAATCTCTATGTGGGACAAGAAGCTACAGTTAGAACTGGATATGGAACAACTGAGTGGTTCAAAATTGGGAAAGGAGTACGACAAGGTTGTATATTGTCTCCCTGCTTATTTAACTTATATGCAGAATTCATCATGCGAAAGGCTGGACTAGATGAATCCCTAGCCGGAATTAAGATTGCCGGAAGAAATATCAACAACCTCAGATATGCAGATGACACAACCTTGATGGCAGAAAGCGAGGAGGAATTAAAGAACCTTTTAATGAGGGTGAAAGATGAGAGCGCAAAATATGGTCTGAAGCTCAACATCAAAAAAACCAAGATCATGGCCACTGGTCCCATCACCTCCTGGCAAATAGAAGGGGAAGAAATGAAGGCAGTGAGAGATTTCACCTTCTTGGGCTCCTTGATCACTGCAGATGGTGACAGCAGTCACGAAATTAAAAGACGCCTGCTTCTTGGGAGAAAAGCAATGACAAACCTAGACAGCATCTTAAAAAGCAGAGACATCACCTTGCCGACAAAGGTCCGTATAGTTAAAGCTATGGTTTTCCCAGTAGTGATGTATGGAAGTGAGAGCTGGACCATAAAGAAGGCTGATCGCCGAAGAACTGATGCTTTTGAATTGTGGTGCTGGAGGAGACTCTTGAGAGTCCCATGGACTGCAAGAAGATCAAACCTATCCATTCTTAAGGAAATCAGCCCTGAGTGCTCCCTGGAAGGACAGATCGTGAAGCTGAGGCTCCAATACTTTGGCCACCTCATGAGAAGAGAAGAATCCTTGGAAAAGACCCTGATGTTGGGAAAGATTGAGGGCACTAGGAGAAGGGGACGTCAGAGGACAAGATGGTTGGACAGTGTTCTCGAAGCTACGAACATGAGTTTGTCCAAACTGCGGGAGGCAGTGCAAGACAGGAGTGCCTGGCGTGCTATGGTCCATGGGGTCACGAAGAGTCGGACACGACTAAACGACTAAACAACAACAACAACAACATGCTCCATGACTTTCTGTAGTTCGCTTAGGTACATTGGTCTGAAGTGCAGAATTTCAAAATATTCCACAAATGTATTTTTCCTTTCCCCCTCACTTTGCAATGATGGACTTTATATTGTGTTCCTCCTTCTGTGTTAATTTCTGGTTTAGCTATGCACAACAGTGATTTGGAAATTTGGAGCACCAGGCTCTTAAATAAGGTATGCATTATGTTTGCTCTTGATTTGATAAATGAATTAAAGCAGCAACTCAACAACAACTTCAAGTGCATTTCTCAGATTTGTATAGCGTTAGTAACGCAATGAGTTTCTGACAGCTCTGCTTCATTAAAATGAGATACAAAAAGTGTAGCATGTACTTATAGTCAAAATTTCAATGGATTAATAGCTCAACAAGTGTTGTGAGACAAAACAAAATCTTCTATCGGAGAGACAGTTTAATTCGGGTTAGAAGAAAAAATAATTAGGAGCAATGTCTCCTAGGCTTCTTTTCATTAAAATGTTAGACATTGCTCTTTGTCATGTTCCAGATTTACAAAGCATGGTTATTTTCAGGGTCTGTGCACACATACGCCAGAGCTCCCCCCCTTGCCTAAAGCAGAAACAAAACAATGTAGAACTTGAAAATTCATTTTCTTTTACTTTCCAACAGATACATTGATTCAGTAAAGGGTATATAGTAATTAACCCTAGCTTTTGTTTTGTAGGATCGTGAAAGCAATAACATCCAAATCTAATAACATCCAAAGATTGGCAAACCTTGTTGGATAGTGGATTTTCAATATTAGTCTGTGCATTAAAAGAAACTGCAAAACTAAAGTGATAGGATTGCGAATTCATTTATTTATACATACATACATACATACGTACGTACATACATACATACATACATACATACATACATACATACATACATACCCACCCCACCCATCTGGCTAGGTTTCCCCAGCCACATTATCATTAGGCAGGGTGGGGTAACTGTCTCAAGTGGCAAATGGTGGAGGACGGGGCAGTCAGGGTAGCCCCCCCCCCCAGTTGTTTGCCAATACTGAAATAAGATATAATTTGTCACTCTAGGTATGTGGAAAGGGTGTGTGTGTGTCATACCGCTCTTCACCCCAAGGAACAAACTACCTTGGTCCAGCTGTGAGTGTAAAAAGCTTTTAAATGTACCATAAACTAGTGGTTTTGCATGAAAAGATATCCAGAAATGTCTGCAAGTACCTCCATGAATCAAGGCAAGACAGCTGGGAGACGGCATCGAGGTCGTAGATTTGCTACAGGCTATTGTGTTGTTGTTTAGGCCAAAGCAAGTGGCAGCCTGAGGACATTTAATAGGAATTATGCACAGTAGTGAGCCAATCAAGAAAAAAAGAGCTCACTGTAAATATGTCATCCGAATAAGACATCTGCCACGGGGTTGTGGCAGGGAAATGTGCCCTTATTTCCTGCTCTCTCTGTGACTAAGAGAGCAGAGCCACTGACAATTTCTGATCTTATTCTTTCTTTTTAAGGTTCACACTAAAATATTTCAGTCCCAGTAGATATTTATAACCCAAAGAATCCATAAATGAAGCAGCCATCATCTAAAATGAACATCCAGTTTAAATTATAGTCCTTCTGATGTTACACGCCAGAACAGATGCTTTATTTTGACAGGGTTCAGATTTCCTGAAGGATTTTGTGTTTGGCTAACTGGCTTCCATTACTAAAAGTAAATCATAGTATACAGTCCTAGGAATAGTGTTTGCATAGGTGACATGGTGAAGGGACATTTACTCTCCCCACCCCTTGAGCAGCCTCTATGAAGTCTGAGAGCAAGGCATAATATATCTACTGAGGTGGCCATACCTTTGCTATGGTCATTTGGAGGCACCTCAAAATGTACTCAACCATTCAAAGTGCAAGGGTAATTCTTCCCAGACCAAGCGACAGTACAGCTCCATTTGCTCAACACACATTAATTCCCAGACTCCTGCTTTAATAAAAGTAGTAAGGCTTCAGGCAATGCTTCTCTTAGAAATAAAAGCAATTGCCAAATGCAGGTGAAGAACAGTCTTTCTGCAGGCGTGTTTCAAATTTAATGGCTACTTAAATGGAATCTCCAGTTTAGCAGAATCAACTATATTGCAAACAAGGAATCACCTTACTACCGGTAGCTGCAAAGACACCTGAAGGTCATATGTTCTAATCTAAACAGCTTTACTGTTGCAGCATACACCATATGTCACATTCTTAGGCCCAGTTTCTTGCTGTGCAAGTAGGGTTGCCAGACTCAATAGAGGACAGGACTCAGGGCTAGCCCTACAGCCAGGCTGGGTGGCACAGGGAGCCACGGTGCCGGCCCGCCAGGGGGCGCCGCTAAGCTGTGCCCGCCCGCCGGGTGGCCGCTCCATTGCACAGCATCGGTAGCAGCGCTGCGCCCACCCGCCACCCGTCGCACAGCAGCGCCCGCCCGTCCGTCGTGCTGGGAAACGGGGTGGGGGCGGGGTGCCAGAGGGATCAGTCACACCATGGTGCCAGGGTGGCAGAGGTGCTTAAGACGGCCCTGACAGGACTTCTGTGCCTTTAATTGCCCTGCTCTCTTTTGAGACTGGAAACCTTAAAGAGAAACCAGCAGACCCTTTGTTTAATTTCCAAGCAAAGGGTCTGCTGGTTTCTCTTTAAGGTTTCCAAACTCAAAAGAGAACAGGGCAATTAAAGGCACAGAAGTCCTGTCCTCTATTGAGTCTGGTAACCCTAGTGTTATATGTGCTCTAAAATGAACCCCATCCAGCAATTCTGTCTGCTGCATTTTGGAGCAATTGAAGCTGAAGCATTTGCTGATGATCATGCTCCTCTGAAAGGTCTTCTCCAGGCATAGGCAAACTCAGCCCTCCAGATGTTTTGGAACTACAATTCCCACCATCCCTGACCACTGGTCCTGTTAGCTAGGGATGATGGGAGTTTTAGGCCAAAAACATCTGGAGAGCCGAGTTTGCCTATGCCTGGTCTTCTCTTTGTTAATAAGTTCCACCCCTGGGCTCACTTACTTGGGAGGAAGCCTCATTGAAGTCATGCTGACCTACATTTTATCCTCTTCTCATTAAATCTATAACCCACCTGTAACCAGTCCAGTAGGTCCCAGGCCTAAAAAGTGCATGCAAGCCGATAGTGCCACCTGGCCTCGTCTATTTACTCATAAGTAGATGCATAAAAGTTTGTGCTGTTAGATGCTTTTTGTACAACTATCTCTCTCTGTTTCTTACAGCCCCCTGGAGGGCAGGAGGAATTTGGGCAAGATAATTGCTTCCTCCCCCAGCTTTTCCCACCATAGCAATTTCTTGAGAAAGCATTAGCATGAACGCTACAAAATGAAAAGTGCTTTCTTCCACTGTGCTGGAGCCTTAAATGTGAATAGATCGTGCATTGGGGTGTTGGAAGTGGAACAAGACTGGGAATGGGGGTTTTCTTTGGTGGAAAAGAATTGTGGGCCTACCTGTGATAATGAAAACGTGTCTTTTGTAACAGAGCCTCTCCTATGTATTGCCTTAAAGGTAAAGGGACCCCTGACCATTAGGTCCAGTCGTGACCGACTCTGGGGTTGCGGCCTCGGTCCAGTATACCTGAAGGAGCGTCTCCACCTCCATTGTTCTGCCCGGACACTGAGGTCCAGCACCGAGGGCCTTCTGGCGGTTCCTTCATTGCGAGAAGCCAAGTTGCAGGGAACTAGACAGAGGGCCTTCTCGGTAGTGGCACCCGCCCTGTGGAACGCCCTCCCATCAGATGTCAAAGAGAAAAACAACTACCAGACTTTTAGAAGACATCTGAAGGCAGCCCTGTTTAGGGAGGCTTTTAATGTTTAATAGATCACTGCGTTTTATTTTTCTGTTGGAAGCCGCCCAGAGTGGCTGGGGAAACCCAGCCAGATGGGCGGGGTATAATTATTATTATTATTATTATTATTATTATTATTATTATTATTATCTCACGTTATTGGCTGAGAGAGCCAGCATACAGCTTCCAGGTTATGTGGCCTGCATGACAAAGCCGCTTCTGGTGAATCAGAGCAGCAAACAGAAATGCCGTTTACCTTCCCGCTGTTTATCTACTTGCACTTTGACATGCTTTCGAACTGCTAGGTTGGCAGGAGCTGGGACCGAGCAACGGGAGCTCACCCCGTTGTGGGGATTTGAACCGCCAACCTTCTGATCGGTAAAATATGGGGCAAAATATCACTTGTTCAGTGGTGAAAGGAAAGCATATACAGTAAGCCCTCAAATTACGTAGGGGTAATATTTCAGGGTTCATGTCTAAAGCCAAAATTGCATATACTGTACTCAGAACCCATTGGGTGCAGTGGTGGGTGGGATTACCAAAGTCTTTTTTGCCTGGTTGCCTGCCCATTTTCTGCCCCCTTATATATGTATGTGTATACTTTTGCTAAGAGCTCAAAACTGAATGAGCACGAGTCAAATGTGTGTAAGTTGCAGGCTAGCTGTACTCTGAGAAATTATTTTATTACCCAGCTCTTATTCTTGTGCTGTAGATTTACTCACTGATCTTGGGCTGGCCATGTATTTCTAGCCTCAGTATTCATTGGTTGTAAAGTGGGACTAATGTACTCTAAATGGTGTATATACAGTACAGTGCATATATGTTATAACAAAAACTAGCAACACCAATCCAGCACAAAAAGGGTGTTTTCAATGGAATCAGTTAAAAGCAAAGCAGGGTTTTGAAAAATTTATAATGATAGTTTTGAGAAAAGAGGACATCAAGTGGTGGTTGTTTGTAATTGCAGCTGGATGCATATAGCAAAGTATTTATTATTGGAATAGTTCCCTACCTCTGTGTATTTAGCCCAACTCTGTTATTTTACACACTTACACACACACACACACACACACACACACACACACACAAATTTTTGTTCTCTATACTAAGGAGTGGGAAATTGGTGGTATTATATCAGAAAAGTATTCTTGCCAGTTTTGAGATTCACATTTGGTCA